>NC_064287.1:8248187-8317681 GCF_019186545.1 Solanum stenotomum | reverse complement strand
ATCAACAAAAGTTTAATTTAATAAATTTAATTTATCGATCAAGTTAATTTTTTAATTTATTTTAATATAAACTCACCTCTTGAGGTTGATTTTATTAATTAAACACACACACACACATATATATATACACACAACTACACGATCAACAGAAGTTTAATTTCATAAATTTAATTTATCGATCAAGTTAATTTTTTAATTTATTTTAATATAAACTTACCTCTTGAGGTTGATTTTATTAATTAAACATATATATAACATAATTTAATTTATCGATCAAGTTATTTTTTAATTTATTTTAATACAAACTCACCTCTTGAAGTTGATTTTATTAATTAAACTTATATATATATATATAAATTTAACTACACATCAACAGAAGTTTAATTTAATAAATTTAATTTATCGATCAAGTTAATTTTATAAATTTAAATTATATAACTCCTAATTATATAAATTTAATTTTATTGATCAACAAAAGTTTATCAATATCAAATTTAATATATAAATCTCCTTGAATTGATCATCGGTATTTCTTTAATTGATAATGTATTTTATATCTAAACCACTAGTATATAAGACTTGATTTGTTAAACTACTCAAGGAGTATATAATTAATCAACGTATTTCAAACTCCGATGAAGTATCATTTACATGTCATCATAATTAGGAGGTGATAACTACACTTGACATCCATTCAATTAGATCGAACGTGTATAATAATACTATCTCGCATTTCATACTCGAATGGATTATATGTTAGCTCTTCATCTCTACATCATGACATGAGATATTAAGTTCATCATTAGACAACAGACAGATAGAATTTGTGCATTACTCTAGAAATATAAGTATAATTATCTCCTAATCCATATCAACGTAGTTTCATACTCTAAATATGGATTATAGATATTTTTTTATTTATTCCACGAATTCTAACTTTTTATTTATAAAAGTATACAAAAGTGTTACACTTTTTGAACAATTAATTGTAGGTGTAAAATGAAACTTTAGTATTATGCACAATAGCAAAATTATGATTATTAATAGGAATATTTTAAACAAACCGACCTCCGGATGTCACTTTTATTAAAAGTAATTAGATTTAATAAAAAATACCGACGTCATGAGGTCGGTATCACATTAAATTTTAAGATAAATAAAAGTAATCATGTTAATTAAATAATATTGACATCGGGAGGTTGGTATTTTATATTAAATTATTTTTTAACTTGTATAAAACCGTCATTCGGAGGATGATTTATTTAAAATATTAATTTATTACATACTATTTAAATTTACCGACTTCCGGAAGTCGGTATTATAATTTTTTTATTTTTTATTTTACACAAAATCGTCCTCCGGAAGACGATTTAAATAAAATAAATCAAAATAGAAAATAATACCGACATCAAGAGGTCGGTTTTTATTGTAATTCATTTTTTGGGAAAAATTCTGACCTCCTGAGGTCGGAATTTGGTTTTCCCGCTTTATTTTGCATAAAAATTTCATATCAACGTAATTTTATTTATAAAAGTATACAAAATTGTAAACAATTAATTATAGGTGTAAAATGAAAATTTAGTAGGAACATTTAAACAAATCGACCTCTGGATGTCGCTTTTAAAAGTAATTAGATGAAATAAAAATACCGACCTCCAGATGTCGCTTTAAGAAATTAGATGAAATAAAAATACTGACCTCATAAGGTCGGTATTTTTATTTCATTATCTAATTTTACCGACATTCGGAAGTCGGTATTATAATTTTTTTTGTTTTTTATTTTACACAAAACCTAAAATATTTAATTGAGATGTCGGAATTTTTTCCAGAAAAATGAATTACAATAAAAACCGACCTCTTGATGTTGGTATTTTATATTAATTTATTTTTCATACTATTTAATTTTACTGACATACGGAAGTCGGTTTTACCTAAAATATTTCTCAATTTTATTTTTTATATTTAATTGAGAAAAAATAAAATATTGTTATTTATTTATTTGTTTAATACCGACATCAAGAGGTCGGTTTTTATTGTAATTCATTTTTTCTGGGAAAAATTCTGACCTCCAGAGGTCGGAATTTGATTTTCCCGCTTTATTTTGCATAAAAACTGACTACTTGTAAATACCAACCTCCATTTGAGGTCGGAAATTTTTAGGTCAGTATTCGCTGTTTTTTTAGTAGTGCACCAACACTTTACTTTCTCCGTTAATTTACATATATATATATATTAAAAATAATTATTATCATGGCAATGTTATCATATTATAAGTAAAAGTGAAAATCTATTTTTGAAATAGTGAATTTAACATCAAAACTAATAATTCAATGACTACGTTGATAACCATTATTTTAGCAAAATTAGGAAGAAACTCCTTTGTTTGACGGAAAAGAATAAAAAATAAAGAAGAAATATCTTACCCAAATCATATGCCTTTTTTCATATATGTTTAATATTATTGTCTCTCCCATAACTTTTCGTCACTGTTAACTCATGAAAATGGTAAGAAAAAATACGTGTGAATTGATGAATGTTTTGCTACAATTTTTTCACCAGCTCTTTCTTATGAGGTACCTCGAATTTCATTGAATTTCGAACTTGATCAATTTTTGCAAATAACACTTGAGATTTTTTAAGATGAAGAAGAGCAGAGAACTTAAAGAAATTGCAGTTTAAAAGTGTGAGGTAACCCCTCTATTTATAGCTACCAAATAGTATTATGAATAGGTGTTAATTGTGTCTTATTCGAAAAGTCACAACCTTTCGAAAAAGTCACTGCTTATTGAAAAAGTCACACAACCCTTTAAAAAAGGCACAACTCATCAGAAAAGACACAAACCTTTAGAGAATTCACAGCCCTTTCGAAATAATCACATCTCATTGAAAAAGTCACAATCCTTTGGAAAAGTCACAACTCATTGAAAAAGTCACAATCCTTTAATTTGAAAAGGTTTCTATTTTCAATATAATAAAATTAATTAAATTAATAAATAAAATAAATTAAATATTTTTAATTGAGGGTATTATAGTAATTCAATATTCAAGTTTGGGAGTTCATGCTTTTAAGGTAGTATAGATAGATAGATAAGAATTGACAAGAGTATAAACATAGATGAATAACTAGTATTAAGCCCTCATGATGTCACACGTGACAAAGATGACATTTATTTCTGCACTTTGTTACCTAAAGCACCTTATAAAGACACACAAATTGATTATTTTGCTATTCTATGATAGTAGCATCATTTCCATTGGAGTTTCCACTAAATGTAACACCATCACTACATTGAAGTGTTGTAATCTTATACTTCTGGTGACTAAAATATTATTTTCCTGCACAATTTTTTTCCCTTTATTTTTGAAAATATTAATTCTCAAGGTACCATATAGTTTATAGCATCTGACCATATTATGTCCTTGTCTTTTACAATACGTGCAATTTTAATCTGTCATCCATTTATCAAAATTTCATGAAGTTTCCTATTCTATCAAAACTTAATTTTTCAACTAAGGCCTAGTGGTGGAAATAAAGGAAGCTACTTAATCGAAAAAAATAAGATCTAGCCTACATTTTTTGTTATTTCTATTCTGAATTACAAGAAAATATGCTTGAGTAATCGAAGGTAATCATTGAGATATTTATACGAGTTCTGATTCAGACAATCTCACTAAAAATCATACCAAACGCTTAGCTTGCGCATATTTTAGATTGTGTGTTGATATACGATATTTAAACGAGTTTCTATTCAGACAATCTTACTAAAAATAATGTCAAACGCTAATCTTGCTCGTATTTTAGATTGTGTGTCGTACATCTACCATCATAGTCATATATGATGTCTAAACGAGTTCTGATTCAGACAATCTCACTAGAAATCATGTCAAATGTTAATCTTGTTCATATTTTAGATTGTGTCGCACATTCACAATCATAAGTAAAAGCTTATTTCATAAGTCATTCGTCGTATGTGAATGCAACACGCTCTTATCTTTCTATTTGCTTGATGAATTAAGAAGTCATTATAGGACCATAACGTTTCACCTTATCGACGTTTAAACAAAGATGATACAATATACCGCATTGCTTGATCTTCTCAATAAATCTATTAGTCCTTTGCAAACAATATCTTTTACTTAGATTTGAACCATTTATGTAAAATTTAATAGCATAGATTGATTTAATTTGGTTAGTTTTAAGTGTATGAACTCAAAAGGAGCAAAAGATAGAGAATACATCTATTCAAACATGTTTTAGGGGTATCTTTTAGCTTTTAGAAAGTGTCGAAAGTAGCTTTAGCTACTTTGAGATAGAATTTCTTTCCATATTAGGGGATTGCACCATAAATTTTGAGTATTCTTTCCTTTCCTCATTATTATAGAGATGTTTATCTTCTTGGTTTACATTATTTTTACTCTCACCGATGAGCATTTTACTAAATATATTTGTCTCATATTACTTGATCACGTACTAAATCATGATTGAATTAATTTTTTTTTTCATTTTAACCCTACAATTAATATGACCTTTGGAAGTTTAAACAAATTTTGAAGATCTAAGAATTTCTTTTTTTAAGAGGCAATTTAATATGAATAAAGGGCAAAATAGAAAAATTGATCAATCTATTAATGATTCGTTAATCACCATATAAAATAGAAAATGTTTATCTAATATGAGACAAAGGGTGTATATTTTAAATATGGGTAGCTAAAGTTATAGTTAGAGGGTTATAGACTTTTATGGTGTTAATATTATTAGGTATTTGATTATCTTGCTAATTTGTGTTTGCATTTTGATAATCTACTTGTTTGCATGCTTTATTGTTAACTTTAGTGATTGTGGACACTAGATTAAGTCCTCTAGTATCTAGTTTCTCACTTGGGAATGTGAAAATGGGATTGAGTAATTAAAAAATAGCATGAATTAGATTAACTAATTAAGGAATTAATTAGGCTTGATTAATAAAATCAAATTAAGAAAAGGGAAATTATATTCTTACTTGGGTCATTAACAATTACTAGTTTTTAAAGCATTCTTTTAAGAACTAATTGATATATGCTCATTAGAATTGTAATTAAACTTCTAATTCCTTAACTCAAATTAGGCAAGATGGGAAAATTCAATACCTAAACACATCACATGATCAAAGGTACAACCCTAGGTTTCCATTAATTGATAGCAACCCTTCATTTTAATCGTGTTCTTAGTGTTTGATAAATTGACATAGTTAGAAATTGCTTGTTAATACAAAACACAATATTTTCCATGTGAAGTTAGTCTTTGAGTAGAGTTTTGCACATCACTAACACTCATTCTCGTCCTATTCTTTGTAGGATTCAACTTCTGCTCCATTATTGAAATGTTATATTAGGTAACTATTTTATTGTTACATAAAAATTATCTTCGATGATATCACCTATATTTGAATTAAAATTGATATATTGATGCTAGTTCTTTCCTTCTAAAGCATTGTCTGTCTTGTTCAAAAGTTCTAATCCTTAACTTTTCGAGGAATCTTTAATTAATAATTATGAGTAATCTCAATGAATATTAGTCTTTGATTTCTTTCCAAAATGGATGATTACTCATAGAGAGTGTTTGAGTTTGTTTCGAGAATTCAAGAACATATTATTCTTCTCTTTGATTAACATGCATAAAGAGCACACACACACACACACACTCATACATAAGGATAATATCAGTTTAAAGAA
Source organism: Solanum stenotomum (assembly GCF_019186545.1). NCBI lineage: Eukaryota > Viridiplantae > Streptophyta > Magnoliopsida > Solanales > Solanaceae > Solanum > Solanum stenotomum. The sequence goes on along the minus strand of NC_064287.1, from coordinate 8,311,969 downwards.
TATTGATTGTAGTTTAATTTTATGAACAATCTTTTAAGGGATTAGACTTTTTTTTTCTTGTAATGCAAATAACAACAGATATGATTTGTGATATGATCCTTGTAACTTATCTCATTATAATATATTGAGTAGTGAGTACCAATGCAACATTATTTTATAATTCTCATATACATAATTTAATCATAGTATTTTATTATGGTGTTGAATCCTATATTTTTATAAAATGAGTTCCAACTTTTTCGTTCAAAAATTTCCTTATTGATACTAAACTACTTGCTAAATCAAAATCTTGTTTCATAAAATTCTGTGTCAATTGTACACCTTTTTTTTTTACTTTATACCCAATATATTGTAATGTTCATGAGCTTTAGCCTATGTAAATAAAAATGGCAAATGAAATGTGATAGTTTATTTACTATCAATGTGAAAGGACATGATAAAAAATAATGAAATTTTGTTTTGCTCTATTGGATATATTATGTAGCAATGGACCGTGTTTTTGTTGGTTGAGTGACACTCTTTTCCTTTGATTCACTTAGGACAATAACACTAGTAGACACAAGAAGGGAGTAAGAACAACTTTTTATTCATAATGGAACAAAAGATATTAGTACTTTATTTTTTCTATATCGCTAGTGCAAACACAATAATTTCTGATCATGATGAGGAATCGATATGAATTTTGATGTTGATATGTCGATGATATTAAACAGTAGTATATTACTAAGAAGTTATTAGATTTATCATGAATTCGGTCAGAGTGGGATTGTTTGAATCCTATAAAAAAAGAAAAAACTTTTTGTATGCCTCATGTTTAGGCATAATTTATACTAACTCAATAATTCCACCCATTCTTTATTGCTGGCCTTATTTCTCTACTATACCGGAGATTACTCGTGCGCGTACGGATCCAATACATATTAAGCATTACTGTCACAAATATTGGTAGTTAGTTATATATATACACACGCTACATCTGTCCTTGCATTGTGTATATGTATTTATATAATGCTATTTACATATTTGTACATAAACTGAATACGTGGTGGTGTCAGTCATATTATTGCGACGATGTAATTGACAAAATATATGTAGTTGAGAAGAGGAGTGTTTTAAGTTATGAATGTAGAGTACTATAGCAAGAATAAAGTATGGTATGTTGTCACGTACCTTGTTAAAGCATCGGGTGTCATGCATATTCTTGTTCAACTTTGAAGAAAGTTGAGCACACTCGAGAATAATAATCACAATGACACAATCCAATTAGGTCATCTGAAAGTCATATACTTTAATAATAGATAGAGTGATCGATCTGCTTTCCACACCACACGTCTAATGACATAAAATGATTTGTCAGTATCAATATGAAATTCCTTGTTCCAATCAAGAAATTGAAGGATTGAGGCTAGCGAAAAACACCAACTAGCATGCTTAAAGGTTTTAATTATGTTTCAATTTTAAATTATTAAACATTTATTCTACAATGATTTCCTTATAGGATTGAATGCTTCGAAAAATCTTTTTCTTTATGTGTTTATAATAGCACTCATCTCAAAAAAAATATTCTTAGCTTGCTCTCTTAACACGATATTAGAATGAAAGATCTTTCATTCACTAACAATTATTGGAGATACATAACTTCTTAGACATTTCACGATTAACTTTGTATCTAAAGATGAGACCAATCCTGAGAGAGAAAAAAAAAGAGATTCACAACCTAAAAATATATGCAAGTACAAAATACCTATGCAAATGCGTCAACCTTATTACTTAACTAATTAACTAAAATCAAACACGCAGCATGTGTAACCACATCTGTCAAAATAAATACCATTTTAAATCTACGTCCACCAATTTGTACAACACTCAACTAAGTTGCTCCATTTTCAACATTATTACATTATGAATGTTTCATCGTTGTGCTTAATTTCGATTGTTATTTTACCAACAAGTTCGAACATAATATTATTATTTTTTGTAACAAAGTTTTTTTAAAAAAAAATATAAGTTCTAAACTATTTTTCCAAAAATAAAAAATTAGTACTATTTTGGCAACTTAATTAATAAGGTTTGGCATATAGAAGAACAAAACCTCTTTCTTCTTTCTGTCTGTCTGTCCTCCATTGTGTAGCCCCAATTTTCTGCAACTAGGGTTTCTGCTTCTCCTCAGCATTTCCATTTCTCTGCTTGCGATCTTCATCTCTGTGAAGATTTCACAACTGGGTCAGTCGAAATTCTTGAAAAGAACAAATAAAAAGCAAAAAAATTGAATCTTTTCTTGTTTCTTGATTCTTGATGGCAAAGACTAAACCAGGGAAAAAGGACCTTGATTCTTACTCTATCAAGGGTACCAACAAAGTCGTACGAGGTAATAAAACCCCCTCGATTTTATCTTTATGTTTTCTGATGCTTTGTTGTGTGTACGTTTGAGGCAAATGTTTCATCTTTTTTGTGCCCTAGAAGTTTCTGTTTTCGGGGTTTTCTAGAAAGTATCGCCTTTTCAAAGTATTAGTAGATTGCCCCCTTTGTTTAACTGTAAAAAGAGTTTAAGATGTTTAACAACTTATGTATCAGTTTGATAGATAAAAACATACAACATACGAGTTAAACTTTGTACTGATCCCTTATATTCGAACGATTCAAGGCAAGGATTCGAGTGCAGTTTAATGGCTCTCTAAGGAAATGAATAGTCCACAACAACAAAAACAACTCTACCTCAATCCCAAGCTAGTAATCTATATGAATCCTCGCTAATCATGTTGCTCCATTTTATACCTATGGAAAAAAGGAAATGGAACACAAAGTGGAAAACTCATTTTATGGTGAGGGTATCTCTTTTTCATTGTATTTGTAGATTGACCCCTTTGTTCAAGTGGAAAAGGAGTTTAAGATGTTAACAAAGGATTAAACTTTGTAATGATCCCTTATATTCGAACAATTCAAGACAAGGATTATTACAGTGGTATTCAACTCAGTGCAGTTTAATGGCTCTCTAAGGAAATGAGTTAGTTCACAACCACAAAAACAAATCCTCCTTGCTAATCATGTTGTTCCATTTTAGACCCATAGCAATAAGGAAATGAAACACAAAGTGGACAACTTGGAAACTGAACTAAATTGGCATCGACATTGACATGGCAAATCACTCTGCAGTTGTAATGAACTCCAGCAGTGATTTGGATTTAAGCTTCAGCAGCAGCAGAAGAAGAAACCATTGGGAAGGGATTGATAGAGAAGGAGGAGGAAGTAGATAATGCGGAGAGATTCGAGAGAAACATAGAAGAGTGTAATAGTTTTCTTTCCTGATTAATACTTCACACCCCTACCTTGATGTTCTTTATGTTTGTATTGTTAACAAAGGGATTAGCTAATCTAAGTCGTTGCTGATCACACGGCTCTTGACAGACCCATGTGCCCTCTTAATTAGATCATTAAAATTGAATAGATAAATGAATTTGAACTCTTAATTTTGCCATTTTTCATGGAAAAAAAAATTGACTTCTAAAAAAGTTGTGGAATTCTCTACAGAACAATTTATCAGTGTAAAACATCTTGGAATGTCTCAAAATAGAAAGAATGTCGTATAAATTTGAATTTAGGAGTATCTTATGTAATGAATTCCTGTATAGTTGATTCTATTTTGTCTTCATAACTTATTCAATTTTGCTTTTAGTTTGCTCTATTTCCCTGGCAATATTGTGGACATTTGGTTGTCTTGACAAAACATTAAGATTTCTGTTATTGTTCCTTTCTCAGTTGGTGATTGTGTATTGATGAGACCATCCGATTCGGATAAGCCCCCATATGTGGCAAAAGTAGATAGAATTGAGGCAGACCATCGCAACAATGTGAAGGTCCGAGTTCAGTGGTACTACCGCCCCGAGGAGTCAGTTGGTGGACGCAGACAGTTCCATGGGGCTAAAGAGCTGTTCTTGTCTGATCACTATGATTTTCAGAGTGCACACACAATTGAAGGGAAGTGCATAGTGCACTCCTTCAAGAACTACACAAAGCTAGAGAATGTGGGCCCTGAGGATTACTTTTGTAGGTTCGACTACAAAGCTGCCACAGGAGGGTTCACTCCTGACCGTGTTGCTGTGTGAGTTCTTCATAGCTCCACTGTGAAATTTGATAATTTATTTTCTTGGTGTAACATTAAGAGTTTCGCCTGTAGTATTCGCTAACATGCTGAATGATTTGATTTTGAAGGTATTGCAAGTGTGAAATGCCCTATAACCCGGACGATCTCATGGTACAATGTGAAGGGTGTAAAGACTGGTATGCATGTTACTGAATACTTTCCTTTACATAGTAGCATATCTTTATTCTTGTTTGCATGGAAACCAACAAGCAAGCTTGCATTTTGTGCTCGAAAATTTAGGTTAAAAAGTAAATTGAGAGAGAAGGATGTGTATAGAAGTTTTTCTAACTTCATATAATAAACAGTAGCAAAGACAGTTAAATGGCCACATGACCAACATCCAAGGACACAAAACATGAAAATGCAGCGAAGAGATTGCCATATCCCCCTTCCTCTTTTTGTTATCTCCAGATGCACAATTGTCATTTCTGAGATATGTTTTTGGAGTTATCACATCATTGTTGTCCACTATCCACATTATGTTGCTCTAACAACTAGTGAAGATCTGCTCTGCATCTATGTTTTCAGCCTATTTTTTTTATGTATTTAAATTGTTACACAAATAAAGAAACTATTGTTGTAAATTTGCTAAATTCTTCAAATTCCTGCCTGAAGTTCTAATAAATACTCTGACAAGAACTGGAACCTCTTTATGGGTTGAATTTGAAGGCAAGCTGCCTCTAGTTTTGTTTATACTGAGAGAATGGGTCTAATAGACGAATATATTGCCAATTGTCTGAGAATGATTGGTCTATCAGGTTGAACTGGATCTATAGATGACTAAGTTCCTTTAAGGGCATTCATGAGAGAGAAATGACGAATATGATCAATCATCTGAGTGAGTTGGGTATGAGGTTGAATAACAAAATAGGAAAAAGTTTGAGACAAGAAAGGATAATCTAAATAAGCTTCTCAGAAAACAATTAATCTTGTTAAGTTGGGAAATATATACTCCCTCTATTGGCTTTTACTTGTCCACTATAACTAAAATACATATTGAAACTTTTACTCGTCACTTTTAGTATATCAAGAGAAAAATACTCTTCCATGTTTTACCTTCTACATTGATTACTTTTTCCCAAAATCAGTTTTCAAGACCTAAGATTAAACATCAATTAATATGGGTATTGTGGTAAAATACTCATGTTAATCATAGTTTCTTAAGGGGTCTGCAAAGTCCAATCTGGACAAGTAAAAGTGAACGAAGGGAATAATTAAAAAGGATGTGTAAATTTTCCATATTTGGCTGAGCTCATAGGAACTTAAGAGGGAAGAGAAGTTCACATTACTGTGGAGTGGAGGTGTGAAAATTCTTTCGGCTGTAATTGCCTCTACTTGTGTTGAGTGGAATTCTTGTTGTGTTGTTCAACATCATGGATATGAGGGAGGCCTGAGTTGGTCATTAAGCTCTATTAAGCTTAATCTAATTGTCTGTGTTATGTTTGTTAGGTAACTATATTTTTAAGAACTTCTTCAAAGGTATTCATTTTTGTAAGATGGTCTTATATTTTTATGCAATTTTACTGCAGGTTCCATCCTATTTGTATGGGTATGACCATTGAAGAAGCAAAGAAATTAGACCCTTTCTTGTGTTCTGACTGTTCATCGGAAGATGATGCTAAACGACCTTTGAACTCTTTCCATGTTGAGCCAAAGGTAAGAATCTGTTGCATACACTTGATAGCCTGAGATGTTCCAGTATTACTGTTAGGCATTTTCTCTCAAGTCAACAAATCAGTTAATGTCCTTATTTATCAAAATCAGATTTAGCTAATGGCCTTTATCTGTTTGCGATAGAGATGAGATGGTAATAGTTGCTTTCTTATATTGTGTTCTTATATGTAGCTGGTTGTTAGGAGCTTTTATTTACGTCGAAAGAGAGTGATGGGCTCGGTAGGAAGTGGAGGATTGCATGTTTAGTCACATGATTTGTGATAGTATGGTAGTCTCCTTCACCCTAAAGGAAGGAGAAGGCTAGGACTGAGCAAAGGATCTGCTTAGGTGATGATACCTAATGTATGAGACTAATGATCGAAATCAATGACTAATGACCATCTTAGTTGATATTTAGTCATTGGATTGCTTGCATTGTGATAGTTTGTCTCGTTACCCTAGTTGAAAGGAATTCCGCAGTTTTATCATGTATGGATAAGAAGGAAAATGAATGTAAGGAATAAGGGTGTTCATGGTTTGGTTTGGTATAGTTTTTATCTAAACCAAAACCAAATCAACTATGTGGATTTACTTTAATGTATACCTAATAGTCAGTTATTTTTTGTTTTGGTTTTGCTGGTTTTTAGACTCTTTTTTTATACGAAATTTATTTTGTTCAATCTACCAGAGGGAAGGAACCAATTTCTTATATGCAGGTATATGTTTAACAAGAATCAAATAAATTGATTGACTTATTATCCCTTGGAAGATTTATATTGATAATTGATAAATTTCATTATGAGATAAACAATTATTCACTTTCATAAATCAAAAAACAACCTTACATCAATATATCTTATTGAACTTAGCTAACCTTAATGATTAAAACAACAAATAAATTGCTCCTAAATAACTTTAATAATGAAGAATACAAAACTTAAGCAAGTACCATGGATATGTTTATAAAACTTTTTGAGGCTAAAACTATACAAATTGTCTCTATAAAAAATAAATACTTGTGTGTATATATATAGAGTTGGCTTGGTTAAGCTTTTTTCTTAGATACCAAATGTTGTTTTTTCAAATTGAAAAACCAAACCAAGTCAAGAATATGTTGATATTTTATGTGTGTTTGATTTGATATTTTGTTTTGTTTAGTGTTTTGGTTTTCTCGAACACCCCTTTTGAAGAAGATGTTGGACGGAACGAATCAAACTAACATCTTCTCCTATGTTTGGTTTGGGAAGAAGTGTGTTCATAGACTTGGAAAAAGCAAATGATTAAGTGTCACAGAATGTTCTATGGAGATGTTTGGAGGCTAGAGTTGTCCATGTAACCTGCACTAGGTGTTTAAGGACATATATGATGGTGCTAAGACCCGAGTCAAAATCAGGGAAGGTGACAACTTGGAACATTTCCCAATTGTGATGGGGTTGCACATGGATGAAAGGAAGGAACAGAATGGGGCAGTGAAGTGAAGGCTCGTGAAGTAGCCAACAAGCACAAACAAGAGCTTCTCAGCTCCCTAACCTGTCTCTAGGGATCCACTCTAAGCTTGTTTTTATTTGTATTGGCAATGGACGTACTAACGCGACACATTCAAGGAGAAGTGTCATGGTGCATGTTATTTGTTGATGATATAGTCCTGATTGACGAGATGCTAGGTGGTGTTAACACGAGGCCACAAGTTTGGAGACAAATTCTGGAGTCAAAGGATTTCAAGTCGAAAAAGTTCGATGACATGTCTTATGAAGCGGACGTGGATGTGAAGCTTGACACATCGATCATCCCTACGAGAGAAAAATTCAAGTACTTGGGATCAGTAATCAAGGTAATGGGGAGATTGAGGAGGATGCTACTAATTGTGTTGAGGTGGGATGGATGAAGTGGAGCTTAGCATCGTGATAAGAATGTGCCACCTAAACTAGAAGTTAGTTCTACATAGTGGTGGTTAGACCAACTATGTTATATGGTGCAGAGTCTTGGCTAGTCAAGAACTCTCATGAACAAATGATGCGAGTGAAGAAGATGAGGATGCTTAGGTGGACGTGTGGGCATACCAGGACAGAAAAAGTTTGAAATGATAATATTAGGGACAAGGTTGAGTGGCTCTCGTGAAGATTAAGATGTAGGAAGTGAGGTTGAGATGGTTTGAGCATGTGAAGAGGAGAGGTGTAGTTGTCCTGGTTAAAAGGTGCGAGAGGTTGTCTGTAACGGGCTTGAGGAGGGATAGAGGAATAAGTATTGGGTGAGGTGATTAGGCAGAATATGACACAACTTGAGCTCACTGAGGACGTGAAACCGAGGTTGATAATTAGGGTAGAAGGTTAGTAGGTAGTCGGGCTATTTCGTTTTCTTTCCTGGAGTATTAGTATTATTGTTATTGTTTTCCTTTTTTTTGGATTTCTACCACTACTTGTTTCTTTTGTCTCAATATCTTCTGATCTTCTTGTTATTTTTGCTTGTTGCTACTGCCTTTTTGTCCACTATTCGTTCAGTCAGGAGTTGAGGGTTTATTTGAAACAACCTCTCTATGACTCTACGTTCTCAAAGGTAGGAGTAAGGTTTGCGTACACTCCAACTTTCCCAGACACCTATGGGATTACAATGGTTTGCTGTTGATTCACCTCAAAGTTAAAATCTTTAACAAACATTAACAATACTTCCTCACATTTAAGTATCGTAGTTTGACTTATCCAAACTACAAATTGGATAATAATGCATGAGATGAAGTATCGTTTTATGTAAACAAACGGTAAAATGAAGATAATAATAACGCTTTGATGAATCTGAACTTCAATAATAACACTGGATGTGTGTTGTCTTATTGTATAGTGTTGGAAGAAGTTTCTGTCTAGGGAAGTGGATGTATTTCAAAACAATCCAGGAAAATTGATTTGGGACAAGCAGTGTGTAATTGCTTAGTTAGAAGCAGCCCATGATAAGGTGCAGGTATCCCTATTTTTATGGTATCAAGTACCATTGGGTTTCTGTACCAGCTGAATTTTTTGTGTATTTGTGCTAGAGTCTTTAGTTATTGTGGTGTCATGTGTTACTTTTGATGTGACATTGAACATTTAATGAAAAATTAAGTCAAAAGGAGAGAGAGTTGCTGGAAATGGCTGAGGTGTTGTGGGTAGTGGATGAATGGCTGTTGATGGGAAGAAAACAAAGGGGTTGAGTTGGGGAATTTTAGTTGTCATATGATAGACTGGCTCTGATTGAAACCTCTTCCCTGCCTATGGCAAGTGGATGTTGGATAGCAGAAATTGATGGAAAATAAGAGGGTCATTGTTTGGTAGTTGGGTTTGTCATGCAGGTTGGCTGTTAGATTGGTTCAGTAATCTGGCTGAACGAAAACAAGTTGTCATATTTATTCAAATGTGTCTTATTTCTGACGTGCTGATGAGTATTCAGACTCGTAATATGCATGTACATATTTCTGTGTGTTTTGAGGGAGAACTACTTGAAATATAGTCTTTTATGAATCTTAAAATCCAATTTGTCCGTCGCTTGTAAACATTTTAGCTAAGCCGTCTCTGATTCAATGACTAGGTGGAGTTGAAGCGCAGGAAGAGATAGCAACTTGACTCTTCGTGCAGTGGGAGGAGGTACACTTTTTCCTGCTTACTGTCCGAGACGACATATGGAATGGGATTCATGATGCAGAACTGCTTGTACAGCTGAAGTATGGAGTTACTAGCTTTATGGTTTCTGTAATGTCATTATGACTTTTCAGAGCAAGCTCATATTTCTAAAGCATCTTCAAACTCCTTTAGAATTTGTATGAACTAAATGAAACAAGGGCCATTGTAGACCTTTGTAGTATATTTGCCTTGTTAACTTATCAATCCAAGTGCCTTCAGGAAGGTAACCAAATGTTGAAAAGAAAGTTAAGAAACCAAGATGGTCTATCGATAGCGTGTTTGTCCAAACTTCTAAAATTTGCTTATTTTGAAATTGTGTTGTTTCAAAACAGTATTTTTGGTGAATTAGCTTATTTTGAAATTGTGTTGTTTCAAAAAAGTATTTGTGGTGAGAAGCCATCTGTGTTTGGTGACTAAATTTAAAAAGTACTTTGAGTTAGCAATTAGTGTTTGTCTAAACAATTTAAAAGTCTCTTAGTGTATTATTTTTTTCAAGAAGTGCTTTTCAAAAACATACTTTTTGAAGAAATTACTTTTCTTAGCTATTGAAAAATATTTCTCATATACTCTATAAGCATGTATATTCTTCCAAAAGCTTTTTTTTAATGAACACTTAGAAAAAGGCTATTAATTTTTTAAAAAATAAATAAATAGCCATTCTATAAAGGAGTTCAGTCTTGATTTCAACATGTATATTTATCAAAAATCAATAATTACACAGAGGAGAGGAGAACATAAATCTTAGCCTCCATATCAATGTGAATATTGAAATTATGTAATATGATCCCTTTATACATTAATAACTGACTTCTGAATCAGCTATACTATCATGTATAACATTTAGGAAGACTAGCCAGTGCAGAAACCACCAATAAGGCATGTTTGTCAATTTTCATTGTAGCCAAACATCTTCTTTTTAGTTCTGAATCTGAAATTGGAAATACCATTTTATTCTAACTTCATTGTAGATAGTATACTCTTTTGATTCCTCACCTATATTAGCCAAAATATCAGCAGTTAGTCCAATTACCTTTCCTAAGAATGTGCTTGCAGTTGTAATTTCCTATCCAGAGAGCTTGCCAAATTTACTCAATATTAGTCAGCTTTTCAATCGTCCTGTATTGAAGTAGAAGAAAAAGGAAATTAGTGAAATGACATTTAATAGACATAGAAATAATATTATTCACTTGTTGGATAACTACATTTTTCTATTTTCAAATTTGATTGTGCATCTTGTTGGCAAATATTGAAGAATGAAATCATGAACTTCATTGTTGTCCTTGGCAATCCACCATCTCAATTCTCACTGCATTTTGCTTGAGGTGCTCATATTTCACTTTGATGTATGTCACAATTGTCCCCAAAGAAATTTCAAACTTGTCTAGCAATACTTCCACTATCTTCGCTTCATCAAAGTTATCTTCTTGTAGAAACTCGCTTCTTATTTTATTTGAGGTTCGTCCTGAGTATTAGCTAAGACTGTAACTTACAAATTACTACAAGTTACATCTTCAGCCTATTTTTCTGTGAGTTTGACTTTAAGCATCTCTCTATGATTTTCCTCACTTTTATTCGTATATGTTTTTATCGTATTGCTCATCTGAGCATGACATTCCATATCCTCCACATAAATACTCCTATCAACATCACAAACAACAGAAGAATTACAGTAGGGCTTAGGAATGGGGAATAAGAATTACAACAACCATTTGATTTTTTAAACAAATGTACTAAGGCAGATTGAATTTTTAGAAGTCGTCATAAATTAAAACTTTGACAAATTCGACATGATAAAAACTATCATAAAATAGTTGAATTAGTATCATGATATTTATTTCTTTATAATAATTAATAAAATAATGCTCCATAGGAATAAAACATAATATGAGTAGAAAATAAATTACATGCCTAAATATAGAAGGTTACAAAATCATGTGAACTCTTGAAACATTGAAAATATAAATTAAAGAGGTTTTTTTTTCCAAACATATTTAACAATTAGTTTCAATCATCATATCATATCATATATTACTATAAGTGGGAAGAGTTTAACCCAAAGTTGATTTACCGTTTTGACCCTACAGTATTACTTAAATATTAATTTATTAAAGGGATAATTTCAGAGACCTCCCTCCAGGTTTCGCTCTATAACACTCACCTCCCCTGTGATTTACGATATTACATCTACCTCCCTTATCTTCATTTTCTTGTAACCATTCTTTAAACCTATTTAAAATAAATATAAATTAATTTAGATTTGACAATTTTACCCTTATTAATTTCTTCATATTAATAAATATTATATAAAAATAACTCATTTAACAAATACTTTAAAAATAAATCAACACAAATACATTGATACTATTATATATATATATATATATCAAACAAAGATCAAAGTCTTTATTCAAGCTGACCCACCATTTTCACCAAATATTAACTCTTCACCTCCATTTTACCTTTACCAATTCACTGATGATTTTTTCTCCCACAATAACCCATCATTTTCCGGCAACAATTTCTTCAAATTGAAGATAAAAATAAACTCTCCAAGAGAGAAATTCAACGATCAGATTTTGTTCTAGTTAAACATTTTCACGAGCGAAGAAGAAAAATGATCCAAGAAATAGAGATAAATCATTGAAAATTAGATCTAAGCTTGCATATAGAAGGGTAAAATTATCAAATCTAAATTAATTTATATTTATTTTAAATAGGTTTAAAGAATGATTACAAGAAAATGAAAATAAGGGAGGTAGACATAATATCGTAAACCACATGGGAGATGAGTGTTATAGAGTAAAACTTGGAGGGAGGTCTCAGAAATTATCTCTTTATTAAAAATTAAATTTGTTGATCATCTCAGACCTAATTTAATTCTCTAGAAACGTATAGTTGCTGCTCAACCTCACCTATCACTGTAACAGAAGCGTATAGTTACTGTTGAACCTCCTTAATCTGTGCGACAGCCTTTTTTCGACGCTCAAGTTTAGCTGATCCAAAATCTTTTCAAATACTTCACTCATCTATATAAATGTCTCCAACAACATGTTATTGTCTATTAATCTGCTACTCTTTTTTGTGCCTAAATCAAATACATCATTGTCAAGTAAAAAAAATTTCTCCTCTTTATTTATCAAGAGTTACTCTGTTTTCCCCATTTACTGTCTATGTATTTATCTAGCTTATTTCGTTTCATTCTCTTTATCGTGAGTAGCTCTGTTCTTGAATTTGTTATTTTTGTTATATCAAATTAAATTGTGAACACCTATTCTAAAGCTGGAGTCTTTGTTGTAGAAGCATTGTCTGAATGCACGTACTAATTATTCTATTTCAAAACTACCCAAAGGACCCTACAGTATTACTTAAATATTAATTTATCAAAAATTAAATTTGTTAATAATCTCAGACCTAATTTAATTCTCTATAAATGTATAGTTGTTGCTCAACCTCATCGATCACTGTAACAGAAACGTATAGTTACTGTTGAACCTCCTCGATCAATGCGACAGCCTTTTTCCGACGCTCAAGTTCAGCTGATCCAATGCCTTTTCAGAAACTTCACTCATCTATATAAATGTCTCCAACATGTTATTGTCCATTAATTTGTTACTCTTTTTTGTGCCTCAATCAAATACATCATTGTCAGGTAAAAAAAATTTCTCCTCTTTATTTATCAAGAGTTGCATTGTTTTCCTCGTTTACTGTCTATGTCTTTATCTAACTTATTTCGTTTCATTCTCTTTATCGTGAGTCACTTTGTTCTTGAATCTGTTATTTTTGTTATATCAAATTAAACTGTAAACACCGGTTCTAAAGCTGGAGTCTTTGTCGTGGAAGCATTGTCTAAATGCACGTACTAATTAATCTATTTCAGAACTACCCAAATGACCTTACATTATTACTTAAATATTAAATTATTAAAAATTAAATTTGTTGATAATCTCATACCTAATTCAATTCTCTAGAAACGTATAGTTGCTGTTAGACCTCATCGATCACTGTAACAGAAACGTATAATTAATGTTGAACCTCCTCGAATAGTGCGAACCTCTTCAATCAGTGCGACAACCTTTTTCCAACGCTCAAGTTCAGCAGATCCAAAACCTTTTCAGATACTACACTCATCTATGTCTCCAACAACATGTTATTGTCCATTAATCTGTCACAATTTTTTGTGCATCAATCAAATACATCATTGTCATGTAAATTTTCTTTCTCCTCTTTATTTATCAAGAACTGCTCTGTATTCCCTGTTTACTGACTATGTTTTTATCTAAGCTTATTTCGTTTCATTTTCTTTATCGTGAGTTGCTCTGTTCTTGAATTTGTTATTTTTGTTATATCAAATTAAACCGTGAACACCTGTTCTAAAGCTGGGGTCTTTGTTGTAGAAGCATTGTTTGAATGCACGTACTAATTATTCTATTTCAAAATTACCCAAAGGACCCTACAGTATTACTTAGATATTAATTTTTTTAAAATTAAAGTTGTTGATAATATCATACCTAATTTAATTCTCTAGAAACGTATAGTTGTTTCTCAACCTCATAGATCATTGTAACGTAAACATATAGTTACTGTTGAACCTCCTCGATCAGTGCGACAGCCTTTTTCTGACACTCAAGTTCAGCTGATCCAAAGCCTTTTCATATACTTCACTCATCTATATAAATGTCTCCAACAACATGTTATTTTCCATTAATCTGTTACTCTTTTTTGTGCCTCAATCAAATACATCATTGTCAAGTAAAAAAAATTCTCCTCTTTATTTATCAAGAGATGCTATGTTTTCCCTGTTTACTGTCTATGTATTTATATAGCTTATTTCATTTCATTCTCTGTATCGTGAGTTGTTCTGTTCATAATTTTTTTAATATCAAATTAAACTATGAACACCTGTTCGAAAGCTGGAGTCTTTGTTGTGGAAGCATTATTTGAATGAACGTACTAATTATTCTAATTTGAAACTATCAAAAGGACCCTACAGTATTACCTAAATATTAATTTATTAAAAATAAATTTGCTGATAATCTCAAACCTAATTTAATTCTCTAGAAACGTATAGTTGCTGCTAGACCTCATCGATCACTGTAACAGAAATGTATAGTTACTGCTGAACCTCCTCGATTAGTGTGAACATCCTCGATCAATGCGACAGACAATTTTCGACGCTCAAGTTCAGTTGATCCATAATCTTTTTAGATACTTCACTCATCTATATAAATGCCTCCAACAACATGTTATTGTCCATTAATCTGTTACTCTTTTTTGTGCCTCAATCAAATACATCATTGTCAGGTAAATTTTTTTTTCTCCTCTTTATTTATCAAGAGCTGCTTTGTTTTTCTAGTTTATTGTCTATGTCTTTGTCTAGATTATTTCGTTTCATTCTCTTTATCTTGAGTCACTCTGTTCTTGAATATGTTATTTTTGTTATATCAAATTTAAACTGTAAACACCTGTTTTAAAGCTGGAGTCTTTGTTGTGGAAGCATTGTCTGAATGCACGTACTAATTATTCTATTTCTAAACTACCAATGACCTACATTATTACTTAAATATTAATTTATTAAAAATTAACTTTGCTGATAATCTCAGACCTAATTTAATTCTCTAGAAATTTATAGTTGTTGCTCAACTTCATCGATCATTGTAACAAAAATGTATAGTTACTGTTGAACCTCCTCGATCAGTGCAAACCTCCTCGATCAGTGCGACAACCTTTTTTCGACGCTCAATTTCAGTTGATCAGTAACCTTTTAGGATACTTCACTCATCTATATAAATGTCTCCAACAACATTTTATTATCCATTAATTTGTTACTCTTTATTGTGACTCAATCAAATACATCATTGTTAGGTAATAAAAATTTCCCCAATTTATTTATCAAGAGCTACTTTGTTTTCCCTCTTTACTGTGTATGTCTTTATCTAGCTTATTTCGTTTTATTCTCTTTATCGTGAGTAGCTCTGTTCTTGAATTTGTTATTTTTGTTATATCAAATTAAACTATGAACACATGTTCTAAAGTTGGGATCTTTGTTGTGAAAACATTGTCTGAATGCACGTACTAATTATTCTATTTCAAAACTACCATAAGGACCGTACAGTATTACTTAAATATTAATTTACTAAAAATTAAATTTGCTGATAATCTCAGACCTAATTTAATTCTCTAGAAACGTATAGTTGTTTCTCAACCTCATCTGTAACAGAAACGTATAGTTACAGTTGAACCTCCTCGATTAGTGTGAACCTTCTCGATCAGTGCGACAACCTTTTTCCGACGCTCAAGTTCAGCTTATCCAATGCCTTTTCAGATACTTCACTCATCTATATAAATGTCTCCAACAACATGTTATTGTCCATTAATTTGTTACTCTTTTTTATGCTTCTATCAAATACATCATTTTCAGGTAAATTTTTTATTTCCTCTTTATTTATCAAGAGCTGCTTTGTTTTCCATGTTTATGGTGTATGTGTAACGACCCTTTTGGTCGTTTTGAGTACTAGAGCTTTTTATTTCATAAAATACTTTTCGAGAGATTTTAAATGTGTATTTTGGACTATTCATAACTACAATTATGAAATTAGTGGGATAGTTTTAATAATTAATTTAGTTGGTGATTAAAGAAGATAGAATTAAAATTAATAGAGGGTCACTTTTACCACTTTTATAATTTTAAGATATACAATTAGGGTGATAACTTATCTGTAGAAAGGAGGAAAAATAAGAAGGAGCCGCACGATTGTCAAAGCAAATTCAAGAAGCGATTTCAGGTGACCTTTTACTTTAACTTTTCGTAGTTATATTAATGGGATGTATATGCTTTATTGATTAGCAAATGGTAGATGCTATTGGAACTTATCGTGTATGTGATTTCTCCCGTATTGCAATTCAATTGGGTTACCATAGAAAATATTGTTGGCAAATTACATATATAGTATATTGAGTAAAGGCTAATGAATTGAGTTTGGCTATTGTGGCGGTGTAATTAATTTAATAATTGGTTGAGTAGCAGTAAGTGAAGTACATGGTTTAAGCATAAAGTTGATTGATTTTGTTGGTGGGGTGCCAAATACTTAATTGGATTCACTGCATTAATAAAGTGCCGATTGTTATTTATTTATTATGATTATTATATTATAAAGTGAAGTGTGCATATGTATAGTATTGATGTTAGATGAATGATGAGAGAAAAGTTAGGCCAACCATTCATGTTGTAAAGAATTGGAGTTGAGAAAGAAAGATGGAATTAGAATTGCAATGTTAAGGTTCCAATTTGTCTTACTACGGTGGTGTTCTGAAACTTAAGAGTAACGACTCTTATTGGTCCTTATGCCTAATTATGGTTGATTATTAGGTTGAGTAATGCTTATAGTTTTAAACCATTAGAAAGATGTTAGTTCTGCCATTCATTTTGCAGTACGCCATGGCTTGCTAATCAACTAGGTTTAACATTAATTATTTACTTTGTTATATAGGTAATTAAATATAAGGTGTAGTATATTATATGAATTAGATTAAAGTTATGCTAAATGGAGGAATAAGATTTACCCTTGGACTTGAATTTGAGGAAATTGATTATAGAATTGGGGGAGTTTGGGTCTAGGCTAGACATATAGTAGCATGAGTGCTTATATACTCGTTAATTTACAAGTTATATATATACTTGATAGATTGGAAAGGTTCAGAGACGTTAAGAAAATGGAAGGCATTGGAGAAGTAGCTTGCTTGACTTCGGTTCTTCGGTGGAGGTAGGTTATGGTTTATTCTATTTGATAGATAAAATCTTAATAGTGATTGATATGCATTGAATGATATTGTGAAGTTCTCTATGTAAGTTTGTATGATTGTGTAGCTTGGTTGTGTGGTTTGTGATCAGTCTGAAATCCTGAGACTGTGGAATTTATAATCTTGAACTCTCTCTATCGAAGTGATGCCTTGAATAAAGAAGGTTTGATGAAATATTGTTAATTAATTGAAAAGTGGTGATAATAAATGATAAATTAATGATATTATTCGATCAGAGTGTCACATTCCGACACGGTATTATTGGATCGGAGTGTCACGTTCCGACACGATATAATTGGATCGGAGTGTCACGTTTCGACACGGTAACATTAAAGGAAAAAGATACTGAATTAACTTAATGTACTCAATCTCAAAGAACTCAATTCCCAAATTAGTTTGGATTGGAGGCATGAGTCCTCATGTGTGATCTTGATATTGTTGACTAATTGCGTACTTACTTTAGTGTTGTTGACACTGGTTCATGTGTTTGTTGCTTGTCACCTGCTAAGTGTCATAGTTGATTTTATACTATTATTCATTACATATTAGTTTCTATTTTGGGTTGGCCGATGATATCTATTCAGTACATGTTGCCTGTACTGAGCCCTACTAGTGTTTTTCTTTGATTTCTTTTTGTGAAGTGCAGCGAGTGTATCAGTGACTTTGACTCGCCCTCAACTCTAGCCAGTCTCCAGCACATCAGGTTCCAGGTTGAGCTATTCATTTCAATTCATGTTGGCTTCTCTTGGTCATGGCATGATGTCCTTAGTTTTCGGACAAAAACTATTTTATTCATTTATTTTGGTGTCTTTAATACTCTTATACTTAGTATTTGAAGATTAGATGTCCTTGATGTGATGACTTTCAAGTTTTGGGGATAAGGTGTAATAGACTTTAGAGGTTGATTTGATTGGTTACTTTAACAAGTTTTGAGCTTTCGCATTTTGTTGTTATTCGTAGTTGAATTATTGATATATGTTGGAGTTTGGATTTCTTGGTTCGCCCACTTAGGAGGTTAAGTGTGGGTGCCACTCACGACTCATTTTGGGTCGTGATACTATATCTATAACTAGATTATTTCGTGTCATTCTCTTTATCGTGAGTCGCTCTGTTCTTGAATTTGTTATTTTTGTTATATCAAATTAAACTGTAAACATCTGTTCTAAAGCTGAAGTCTTTGTTATGGAAGCATTGTCTGAATGCATGTACTAATTATTCTATTTCAAAACTACCCAAATGACCCTACATTATTAGTTAAATATTATTTTATTAAAAAATAAATTTGCTGATAATCTCAGACCTAATTTAATTCTCTAGAAATGCATAGTTGCTGCTCAACCTCATCGATCACTGTAACAAAAATATATAGTTACTGTTGAACCTCCTCGATCAATGTGACAACCTTTTTTCGACGCTTAAGTTCAGTTGATCAGAAACCTTTTAAGATACTTCACTCATCTATATATATGTCTCCAAAAACATGTTATTGTCCATTAATTTGTTACTATTTTTTGTGCATCAATCAAATACATCATTGTTAGGTAATAAAAATTTCTCCTCTATATTTATCAAGAGTTGCTCTGTTTTTCCTCTTTACTGTACATGTCTTTATCTAGCTTATTTCGTTTTATTCTCTTTATCGTGAATCTCTCTGTTCTTGAATTTGTTATTTTTATTATATCAAATTAAACTATGAACACATGTTCTAAAGTTAGAGTCTTTGTTGTGAAAGCATTGTCTGAATGCACGTACTAATTATTCTATTTTAAAACTACCCTAAGGACCCTACAGTACTATTTAAATATTAATTTACTAAAATCAAATTTGTTGATAATCCCAAACCTAATTTAATTCTCTAGAAACGTATAGTTGTTTCTCAACCTCTTCTGTAATAGAAACATATAGTTACAGCTG
Organism: Solanum stenotomum; assembly: GCF_019186545.1. Taxonomy (NCBI): domain Eukaryota; kingdom Viridiplantae; phylum Streptophyta; class Magnoliopsida; order Solanales; family Solanaceae; genus Solanum; species Solanum stenotomum. The sequence continues at coordinate 8,292,817 of NC_064287.1, read as the reverse complement.
AACCTCCTCGATCAGTGTGAACCTTCTTAATCAGTATGACAACCTTTTTCCGAAGCTCGTTCAGCTTATCCAAAGCCTTTTCAGATACTTCACTCATCTATATAAATGTCTCCAACAACATATTATTGTACATTAATTTGTTACTCTTTTTTATGCTTCAATCAAATACATCATTGTCAGGTAATTTTTTTATTTTCTCTTTATTTATCAAGAGTTGCTCTGTTTTCCCTATTTACTGTCTATGTCTTTATCTAGCATATTTTGTTTCATTTGCTATATCGTGAGTCGCTCTGTTCTTGAATTTGTTATTTTAGTTATATCAAATTAAACTATGAACATCTGTCCTAAGCTGGAGTCTTTGTTATGGAAGCATTGTCTGAATGCACGTACTAATTATTCTATTTCAAAATTACCCAAAGGACCCTACAGTATTACTTAAATATTAATTTATTAAAAATGAAATTTGTTTATAATCTCAGCCCCAATTTAATTCTTTAGAAATGTATTTTTGTTGCTCAACCTCAACGATCGTTGTAACAGAAACATATAGTTATTGTCGAATTTCCTTGATCAATGCGAACCTCCTCAATTAGTGCAACAACCTTTTTCTGATGCTAAGGTTCAACTGATCCAAAATATTTTCAGATACTTTACTCATCTATATAACTGTCTCCAACAACATGTTATTGTCCATTAATTTGTTACTCTTTTTTCTGCCTAAATCAAGTAGACCATTGTCATGTAAATTATTTTTCTCCTCTTTACTTGCTCTGTTTTCCTTGTTTACTGTCTATGTCTTGATCTAGCTTATTTCTCTTCATTCTCTGTATCGTGAGTCGCTCTATTTTTGAATTTGTTATTTTTGTTATATTAAATTAAAATGTGAACACCTGTTCTAAAGCTGGAGTCGTTGTTGTGGAAACATTGTCAATATGCACGTACTAATTATTCTATTTTAAAACTATCCAAAGGACCCTACAGTATTACTTAAATATTAATTAATTAAAAATTAAATTTGCTGATAATCTTAGACCTAATTTAATTCTCTAGAAACGTATAGTTTCTGCTCAACCTCATCGATCACTGTAACAGAAACATATAGTTACTACTGAACCTCCTCGATTAGTACGACTGCCTTTTTCCGACACTCAAGTTCAGCTGATCCAAAACCTTTTCATATATTTCAGTCATCTATATAAATGTCTCCAACAACATGTTATTGTCCATTAATTTGTTAATATTTTTTGTGCCTTAATCAAATATATCATTGTCAGGTAAATTCTTTTCTCCTTTTTATATATCAAGAGGTTCTCTGGTTTCCTAGTTTACTGTTTATGTCGTTATCTAGCTTATTTCATTTCATTCTCTTTATCGCCAGGGGATCTATTCTTGAATTTGTTATTTTTGTTATAGCAAATTAAATTGTGAACACCTATTCTAAAGCTGGAGTCTTTGTTTTAGAAGCATTGTCTGAATGCACGTACTAATTATTCTATTTCAAAACTACCCAAAGGACCACCCTATTGTATTACTTAAATATTAATTTATCGAAAATTAAATTCGTTAATAATCTCAGACCTAATTTAAGTCTCTAGAAATGTATAGTTGTTGCTCAACCTCATCGATCACTGTAACATAAATGTATAGTTACTGTCGAATTTCCTCGATCAATGCGAACCTCCTCGCATAGTGCAACAACCTTTTTCCGACGCTAAGGTTCAGCTGATCCAAAATCTTTTAAGAAACTTCACTCATCTATATAAATGTCTCCAACAACATGTTATTGTCTATTAATTTGTTACTCTTTTTTGTGCCTAAATCAAATACATCTGTAACACCCCGTGTCCGAAACGAACCAAAAATGCAGATTTTGAGAACTTGCAGGTGCAACTTACAGTCACCATCCACGGACCGTAGGTCAGACCACGGCTCGTGCTGGTGGTCCATGGTTGACCACTGCAACCCCTCCCCAAACCAGCTTAGAAAATTGTCTAAGTCCTGACTCACGGATAGACCCACGGTCCGTAGATCAGACCACGGTCCGTGGTCTGTGTCCGTGGATCGAGACTTCCCTTACCAGCCTCTGACACAAACTACGGTCAACCAGCACGGACCGTCATTCGATACACGGTCCGTAGGTCTGACCGTAGATGAGGGTCAGCAGCCAGTTAGCTGAAAATTCTGATGGGTCAACTTCAAATGGTCATAACTCTTAGCACAAAATGAATTATGTGTCCCATGACCTATGGTTAGATATATAATTATATTATCTTTCCAACGCCACCGAGTTTGCTAAATTCTGACCTCCGAGTAAAACGTTCTGCCCGTTTTAGTGAAGCCATGTCGGGCAGACTTGATCTACGGACCCAATCGACGGACCGTCGATTGATTGACGGACCGTAGGTCCATTCCGTCAGTCACTTCGACAGCAGTTAATTCAGGGGTCTTTTGGTCTTTTCCTATTTCATTTAACCCCTAAGATACGTCGTTTAGACCCTAAATCATGAGGTTTTAATCAGTTTAAGCCTAGAAACATAACTAGAACTTACCTTAGTCAAAATCATTAATCAAACTTAGAAAATTAGAAGCAAGAGAGGAGAAAAAGGTCAAGAACCCTAGTTCAAGAACGCAGCGAGGTTTCTTCAGTTCCAGCCCCGAAATCGAAAGATTTCTCCGTGGAATTCATCACCAGGTATGTGGGATTTCACTAGTGGGTTCCTTTCGCCCATTAGGTCCCTAGAATTCAGTCAGATTCTTGATTCCATAATTATGAACAGACCTAGGGTTTCTAGAATTTGAACAGATCATCATGAATTAGTTATTTAAATGTTCCAAGTCAGATTATCATGTTATTGCTCAGTTTATCGCATGAATTTCAGAACCCTAGCTATGTATTTCTTTAGTTCTTGAATTACACATGCTAGGTCAGATATTTCAGTATTCAGTTTTACATGCCTCAGTTTATGAATGCATCATTATCAGATTAATTGTTGCATTCTCAGTTTGCATGTTCAGTTTCGAGCTATCCAGTATTTACAGAAATTCAGTCATAACCAGTTAACCACTTAATTCATTGGGAGTAGCATAATACCGAGTTGGACTAGGGTTTCAGCGTACCCATATAGTCCCAGAACTACGAGCCACGTAGGTGTAAGTCCCCTCTGTGGGCAACATCAGTTTAGTGATCACGCCAGCATGCCTCTATACCTCTGGCAGGGTATATTGGGTCCTCTCGATGGGGCGTATACATCGGACTCCACATTTAGCTCATGTGGTTTTATGTCGGTTATTAGTAGCTCCCACAGTTCAGTCAGACTCTATTGCATTGACCATATTTCAGTACAGTCAGTATTCAGTCTCAGCATGTTATAAATTTGGTCATTGCATTCAGTTAGCTCAGTATTCAGTATTTTCAGTATCTATATCATGTTCAGATTATTTCATTGCTTTATTGCTTTGTTCAGTTATATGTTATTTCAGCTTTACTCTATCCTGCATGCTCAGTACCCTTCAAGTACTGACGCATACGTACGCTACATCTTCTCGTGATGTAGGTTCAGGTTCTCAGCATCCAAATCACGCTTAGATCAGTTCCCGATCTCCAGTTCAGCAACATCAGTGGTGAGTCCTCATTCTTCGAGGACTAGTGACATGTTTATCTTTATCGCTTTTAGTCTTTAGTTTCAGTTTTGCTAGATCTAGTTGGGGCATGTCCCAACATTTCTAGTCAGTTTAGAGGCTTAATTCAGATTTAGTTAGATTCAACTTAGTGTTTTGAGTTTGATATTTCTTTTGTATTAAACTCTCAAATTTGATATATTCAGTTATAGTATATGGGTATTCCCCATCTTTTCAGATTTATTTATGATTTAGCTTTTGCATCAGTTCATTATCTTTAGTATGTTCATGATCATGCCAGCAGGGTTAGCTTGGGGTCACATGTGATCCTAGGTCCCGTGTTTGTGTCTCGGGGCTAGCTTGGGGCGTGACAAACTTGGTATCAGAGCATTAGGTTTAAGTGTCCTAGGATGTCTGAAAAGCCACACTAGGTAGAGTCATGTTCATGGATGTGTAGTGCGCACCACATCTAATGAGAGGGAGGCTACAAAGTGTCTTAGGAAAAATCTTCATTTTCTTGTTGCTCTTATCGTGCGTAAGGTATGATCTAATTCCATTCTAACTCGACGTTCTATGTTTTAGTGATCATGCCTCCTTGTAGAGATTATGTCAAGAATGTGAATGCTAGGAACGCAAACGTAGCTCCTCTAGTTCCAGATCAAGAAGTGTCAAATGCTGAATTCAGGAATGTCATTCAGATGTTGGCTCAGAGTGTCGCTAACCAGAACAATCAGCGGGTTCAAGCTCCTGTGAATGTAAATGATGGATCAGTAGCATCAAGGGTCCGTGACTTTGTTAGGATGAATCCGCTTGAGTTCTTAGGATCGCAGACTGGTGAAGATCCCTAGAATTTCTTAGATGAGATCAAGAAGATCTTTAAGGTAATGCAGGTCACTGGGAATGATCGGGTTGAGTTAGCATCTTACCAACTTAAGGATGTGGCTCATATCTGGTATACTCAGTGGAAGGAGAACAGGGATACAGATGCCGCTCCTATTAATTGGGACTGTTTCAGCGAAACCTTTCTGGATAGGTTTTTCCCCATAGAGTTGAGAGAAGCAAGGGCCCAGAAATTTTTGAACTTGAGGCAGGGTAATATGATTGTCCAAGAGTATGGGCTCAAGTTTAACCAACTCTCCAGGTATGCTCCTCACATGGTTGCTGATTCCAGGGCACAGATAAATAAGTTTCTGTATGGAGTGTTAGACTTAGTGAAAACAGAGTGTAGGAATGCTATGTTGTTGGGAGACATGAGCATCTCTAGGCTCATGACTCATGCTCAGCAGGTTGAGGGTGGTAAGCTTAGGGAACAGGCTAAGGAGGCTAAGAAAGCAAGAACAGGTAACTACTAGTATTCCCAACAGAAATCGGGTGGTGGAAATCGCTCGCAGTTTCAGCAGAAGTCTTCGACTCCAGCCCCTTCATCAGCTAGTGTTCCATCCCCCAAGTTCTGTAATGACCAGAAAGGTAGGGCGTCAGGCTCTAAGTCTCAAGGTAGTGTTTCAGGGACCAAAACCTACCCAACTTGCCCGAAATGTAGTAAGAACCATCCGGGCGAGTGCCTTGCAGGTAAGGAAGGATGTTTTGGGTGTGGTCAGTCTGGTCATAGATTGAAGGATTGTCCTTCTAGACAGGGTCAAGGAGGAAATAATGGTAGAGCTCAGTCTACAACTTCAGCAGCATCAGCAGGTCGCCGGACTCAGCAGGGTAACTCTTCTGGTACTGGTGGCGGACAGCGCCAAAACAAGCTTTATGCTCTTCAGGCTCGTCAAGATCAGGAAGATTCTCCTGATGTAGTCACTGGTACGTTACGAGTCTTTGATCTTGATATTTATGCATTGTTAGATCCAGGGGCTACTTTGTCTTTTGTAACTCCTTACATAGCAGTCCAATTCAGTGTTAGCCCAGAAACTCTTTCAGAACCTTTCTCAGTCTCTACTCCAGTCGGTGACCCAGTTATAGCAAGATGGGTATACAGAAATTGCCCTGTCACAGTCTCTCAGAAAGTCACCTCAGCAGATCTTGTAGAGTTAGAAATGGTAGACTTCGATGTCATTCTAGGCATGGATTGGTTACATTCATGTTATGCCTCAGTTGATTGTAGAACTAGGATTGTTCGTTTTCAGTTTCCAGACGAACCAATCTTAGAATGGAAGGGTAGTAGCTTAGCGCCTATGGGTCGATTCATTTCTTACCTTAAGGCCAGAAAGATGACCTCTAAGGGTTATCTCTATCATCTAGTTCGGGTTAAGGATTCTAGTTCCGAATCCCCAACTCTTGAGTCAGTTCCTGTAGTCAGTGAGTTTCCAGAAGTGTTCCCAGAAGATCTTCCTGGAGTTCCTCCCGAAAGGGAAATAGACTTTGGAATTGATCTCCTTCCAGATACCCAGCCTATCTCTATCCCTCCTTACAGAATGGCTCCAGCTGAGCTTAAGGAATTGAAAGAGCAGTTGAAAGACCTTCTAGATAAGGGCTTCATCAGACCCAGTATTTCGCCATGGGGTGCACCAGTGTTGTTCGTGAAGAAGAAAGATGGTTCTCTCAGAATGTGCATTGACTATAGGCAGTTGAACAAGGTCACAATCAAGAATAAGTATCCCATCCCTAGGATTGATGACTTGTTTGACCAACTTCAGGGTGCTAGTCATTTCTCAAAGATAGACCTCAGATCAGGTTATCATCAGCTTAGAGTCAGAGATAGTGACATTCCGAAGACAGCCTTCAGAACTCGGTATGGTCATTATGAATTTGTAGTTATGTCATTTGGACTAACCAATGCTCCTGCAGCTTTCATGGATTTGATGAACAGAGTGTTCAAGCAGTACTTGGACTTGTTCGTTATCGTCTTTATTGATGATATCCTCATTTACTCTAGGAATGAGGAAGAACATGCAAGTCATTTGAGAGTTGTTCTGCAAACTCTCAAAGATCGCCAGTTATTTGCAAAATTTAGTAAGTGTGAGTTTTGGTTACAATCAGTTGCCTTCCTTGGGCATATTGTGTCTAGTGAAGGAATTCGAGTAGATTCCCAGAAGATAGAAGCAGTGAAACAATGGCCCAGACCTACCTCTGCTACAGATATCAGAAGTTTCTTGGGTCTAGCAGGCTATTACAGACGGTTTGTGGAAGGATTTTCATCCATAGCCTCTCCATTGACTAAGTTAACTCAGAAAAAGGTTAAGTTCCAATGGTCAGATGATTGTGAGAAAAGCTTTACAGAACTGAAAACTAGGTTGACTACAGCTCCTGTCTTGACTCTACCAGAGGGTTCAGATGGTTATGTGATCTATTGTGATGCATCCAGAGTCGGCCTAGGTTGTGTGTTGATGCAGCGAGGTAAGGTTATAGCTTATGCTTCTAGACAGCTTAAGGTACATGAGAAGAATTATCCAACTCATGACCTCGAGCTAGCAGCAGTGGTGTTTGCACTTAAGATTTGGAGACATTACTTGTATGGTGTTCACGTAGATGTGTTCACAGACCATAAGAGCCTTCAGTATGTGTTCACCCAGAAAGAGTTGAATCTTCGCCAGAGAAGGTGGCTTGAGTTCCTCAAAGATTATGATATGAGCGTGCATTACCATCCGGGTAAGGCGAATGTAGTAGCAGATGCCCTTAGCAGACTATCCATGGGTAGTGTAGCACATGTTGAGGAAGAAAGGAGAGAGCTAGCAAAGGATGTTCACAGACTTGCTCGCCTAGGAGTTCGTCTTATGAGCATATCAGATAGTGGTGTAACGGTTCAGAATGGGGCAGAATCTTCTTTGGTAGTAGAGGTTAAGGAAAAGCAAGACAGTGATCCAATCTTGCTTGAACTTAAGGGTGCAGTCCACAATCAGAGAGTGGAGGTTTTCTCCCAAGGGGGAGATGGTGTACTTCGCTATCAAGGTAGATTGTGTGTTCCTGATGTGGGTGAATTGAGACAGCATATTCTCGCAGAAGCCCACAATTCCAGATATTCTATTCATCCAGGCGCCACTAAGATGTACCGTGATCTGCGGGAAGTCTATTGGTGGACTGGTATGAAAAGAGATATAGCAGACTTTGTGGCTAAGTGCCCCAATTGCCAGCAAGTAAAGGTAGAACATCAGAAACCAGGAGGTATGACTCAAGAGATTGACATTCCTACTTGGAAGTGGGAAGTGATCAACATGGACTTCATCACAGGTTTACCTCGTACTCGCAGACAACATGACTCCATTTGGGTGATTGTTGATAGGGTTACTAAGTCTTCTCGCTTTTTGGCGGTCAAGACTACAGATTCGGCGGAGGATTACGCCAAGCTTTACATTAATGAGATTGTGAGGTTGCATGGAGTTCCTTTGTCTATCATCTCAGATAGAGGTCCTCAGTTTACATCTCATTTCTGGAAGTCATTTCAGAAAGGTCTTGGTACTCAGGTTAATCTTAGCACAACATTTCATCCACAGACGGATGGTCAGGCAGAGCGTACCATTCAGACCTTAGAGGACATGTTGAGAGCTTGTGTGATCGACTTCAAGGGTAGTTGGGATGATCACCTTCCTCTAATAGAGTTCGCCTACAACAATAGCTACCATTCCAGCATTCAGATGGCCCCTTATGAGGCATTGTATGGGCGTAGATGTAGATCTCCAGTTGGTTGGTTTGAAGTAGGTGAAGCAGCCTTGATAGGACCAGATTCGGTCCTTGATGCTATGGAGAAAGTGCAACTCATTAGAGATAGACTTAAGACTGCTCAGAGTCGCCAGAAGTCTTATGCAGATGTGAGAAGAAGGGAACTGGAGTTCCAAGTTGATGATTGGGTTTTCCTGAAAGTGTCACCTATGAAAGGGGTGATGAGATTTGGCAAGAAAGGGAAGCTCAGTCCCAGATATGTAGGCCCTTATCGGATCTTGAAAAGGATTGGTAAAGTGGCTTATGAGTTAGAGTTGCCAGCAGACTTAGCAGCAGTACATCCAGTCTTTCACATTTCTCTTTTAAAGAAGTGTGTGGGTGATCCAGCATCCATAGTGTCATTAGAGAGTGTGGCCGTGAAAGATAGCCTTTCATATGAGGATGTACCAGTTGAGATTCTCGATCGTCAGGTTAGAAGGTTGAGAAACAAAGAAGTCGCTTAAGTCAAGGTTTTGTGAAGGAGTCAGTCCGTAGAGGGAGCTACTTGGGAAGCAAAAGCAGCCATGAAGTCCAAGTATCCTCACCTCTTTCCTTCCGATTCCATTCCAGCTTGAGGTAATAGTTCCTCTTCAGTTTTTCAGTCATTCATGCGTAAATTCAGTCTTAGAATCATGTTCTTTCAGTTTGTACTTGCATTTTCAGCGTATTTGCATGTTTTTGGAACTCAGTTCAGTCAGAAATTCAGTTCACAGTGTTTAGTGGTAGGGATTGCAGCCCTCTCCCTACATTTCAGCTAATTTAGTCTTCATTCGAGGACGAATGGTCCCAAGGGGGAGATAATGTAACACCCCGTATTCGAAACGGACCAAAAATGCAGATTTTGAGAAGTTGCAGGTGCAACTTACGGTCACCATCCACGGACCGTAGGTCAGACCACAGCCCGTGCTGGTGGTCCGTGGTTGACCACTGCCACCCATCCCCAAACCAGCTCAGAAAATTGGCTAAGTCCCGACTCACGGACAGACCCACAGTCCGTAGATCAGACCATGGTCCGTGGTCTGTGTCCGTGGATCGAGAGTTCCCTTACCAGCCTCTGACACAAACTACGGTCGACCAGCACGGACCATCATTCGATCCACGATCCGTAGGTCTGACCGTAGACGAGGGTCAGCAGCTAGTTAGCTGAAAATTCTGATGGGTCAACTTCAGATGGTCATAACTCTTAGCACAAAATGAATTATATGTCCCATGATCTATGGTTAGATAGATAATTGAATTATCTTTCCAATGCCACCGAGTTTGCTAACTTCTGACCTCTGAGTAAACAGTTATGCCCCTTTTAGTGAAGCCATGTCGAGCAGACTCGATCTACGGACTCAATCGACGGACCGTCGATTGATTGACGGACCGTAGGTCCATTCCGTCAGTCACTCCGACAGTAGTTAATTCAGGGGTCTTTTGGTCTTTTCCTATTTCATTTAACCCCTAAGATACGTCGTTTAGACCCTAAATCATGAGGTTTTAATCAGTTTAAGCCTAGAAACATAACTAGAACTTACCTTAGTCAAAATCATTAATCAAACTTAGAAAATTAGAAGCAAGAGAGGAGAAAAAGGTCAAGAACCCTAGTTCAAGAACGCAACGAGGTTTCTTCAGTTCCAGTCCCGAAATCGAAAGATTTCTCCGTGGAATTCGTCACCAGGTATGTGGGATTTCACTAGTGGGTTCCTTTCGCCCATTAGGTCCCTAGAATTCAGTCAGATTCTTGATTCCATGATTATGAACAGACCTAGGGTTTCTAGAATTTCAACAGATCATCATGAATTAGTTATTTAAATGTTCCAAATCAGATTATCATGTTATTGCTCAGTTTATCGCATGAATTTCAGAACCCTAGCTATGTATTTCTTTAGTTCTTGAATTACACATGCTAGGTCAGATATTTCAGTATTCAGTTTTACATGCCTCAGTTTATGAATGCATCATTATCAGATTAATTGTTGCATTCTCAGTTTGCATGTTCAGTTTCGAGCTATCCAGTATTTACAGAAATTCAGTCATAACTAGTTAACCACTTAATTCATTGGGAGTAGCATAATACCGAGTTGGACTAGGGTTTCAGCGTACCCATATAGTCCCAGAACTACGAGCCACGTAGGTGTAAGTCCCCTCTGTGGGCAACATCAGTTTAGTGATCACGCCAGCATGCCTCTATACCTCTGGCAGGGTATATTGGGTCCTCTCGATGGGGCGTATACATCGGACTCCATATTTAGCTCCTGTGGTTTTATGTCGGTTATTAGTAGCTCCCACAGTTCAGTCACACTCTATTGCATTGACCATATTTTAGTACAATCAGTATTCAGTCCCAGCATGTTATAAATTTGGTCATTGCATTCAGTTAGCTCAATATTCAGTATTTTCAGTATCTATATCATGTTCAGATTATTTCATTGCTTTATTGCTTTGTTCAGTTATATGTTATTTCAGCTTTACTCTATCCTGCATGCTCAGTACCCTTCAAGTACTGACGCATACGTACGCTACATCTTCTCGTGATATAGGTTCAGGTTCTCAGCATCCAAATCACGCTTAGATCAGTTCCCGATCTCCAGTTCAGCAACATCAGTGGTGAGTCCTCATTCTTCGAGGACTAGTGACATGTTTATCTTTATCGCTTTTAGTCTTTAGTTTCAGTTTTGCTAGATCTAGTTGGGGCATGTCCCAACATTTCTAGTCAGTTTAGAGGCATAATTCAGACTTAGTTAGATTCAACTTAGTGTTTTGAGTTTGATATTTCTTTTGTATTAAACTCTCAGATTTGATATATTCAGTTATAGTATATGGGTATTCCCCATCTTTTCAGATTTATTTATGATTTAGTTGTTGCATCAGTTCATTATCTTTAGTATGTTCATGATCATGCCAGCAGGGTTAGCTTGGGGTCACATGTGATCCTAGGTCTCGTGTTCGCGTCTCGGGGGTAGCTCGGGGCGTGACAACATCATTGTGAAGTAAAAAAAAATTCTCCTCTTTATTTATCAAAGAGTTGCTCTGTTTTCCCTGTTTACTGTCTATGTATTTATCTAGCTTATTTCGTTTCATTCTCCTTATCATGAGTCGCTCTTTTCTTGAATTTGTTATTTTTGCTATAGCAAATTAAATTGTGAACACCTATTCTAAAGTTGGAGTCTTTGTTTTAGAAGCATTGTCTGAATGCACGTACTAATTATTCTATTTCAAAACTACCCAAAGGACCACCCTACTGTATTACTTAAATATTAATTTATCGAAAATTAAATTTGTTAATAATCTCAGACCTAATTTAATTCTCTAGAAATGTATAGTTGTTGCTCAACCTCATCGATCACTGTAACTGAAATGTATAGTTACTGTCGAATCTCCTCGATCAATGCGAACCTCCTCGCATAGTGCAACAACCTTTTTCCGACGCTAAGGTTCAGCTGATCCAAAATCTTTTCATAAACTTCACTCATCTATATAAATGTCTCCAACAACATGTTATTGTCCATTAATTTGTTACTCTTTTTTGTGCCTCAATCAAATACATCACTATCACGTAAATTATTTTTCTCCTATTTATTTATCAAGAACTACTCTTTTTCCCTGTTTGCTGTCTATGTCTTTATCTAACTTATTTCGTTTCATTCTCTTTATCGTGAGTCTCTTTGTTCTTGAATTTTTTATTTTTGTTATATCAAATTAAACTATGAACAGTTGTTCTAAAGCTGGAGTGTTTGTTGTGGAAGCATTGTCTTAATGCACGTACTAATTATTCTATTTCAAAACTACCTAAAGGACCCTTCAATATTTCTTAAATATTAATTTATTAAAAATTAAACTTGCTCATAATCTCAGACCTAATTTAGTTCTCTAGAAACGTATAGTTGCTGCTCAACCTCATCGATCATTGTAACAGAAATGTTTAGTTACTTTTGAACCTTCTCGATTAGTGCGAACCTCCTCGATCAGTGCGACAACTTTTTTTCGATGCTCTAGTTCAGCTGATCCAAAACCTTTTCAGATACTTCACTCATCTATATAAATATTTCCAACAACATGTTATTGTCCATTAATATGTTACTCTTTTTTGTGCCTCAATCGAATACATCATTGTTAGATTAAAAAAAATTCTCCTCTTTATTTATCAAGAGTTGCTCTGTTTTCCCTGTTTAATGTCTATGTCTTTATCTAGCTTACTTCGTTTCATTCTCTTTATTGTGAGTTGCTCTGTTCTTGAATTTGTTATTTTTGTTATATGCAATTAAACAATGAACACATGTTCTAAAGCAGGAGTCTTTGTTATGGAAGCACTGTCTGAATGCACGTGCTAATTAATCTATTTCAAAACTATCCAAATGACCCTATAGTATCACTTAATATTAATTTATTAAAAATTAAAATTGCTGATAATCTCAAACCTAATTTAATTATCTAGAAATGTATAGTTACTGCTCAACCTCATCGATTACTGTAATAGAAATGTATAGCAACTATTGAATCTCCTCGATCAATGCGAACCTCCTCGCTTAGCGCAACAACCTTTTTCCGACGTTAAGGTTCAGTTGATCCAAAATCTTTTCAGAAACTTCACTCATCTATATAAATGTCTCTAACAACATGTTATTGTCCATTAATTTGTTACTCTTTTTTGTGCCTCAATCAAATGCATCATTGTCAGGTAATTTTTTTTCTCATCTTTATTTATCAAAAGCTGCTCTTTTTCCCATTTTGTTGTCTATGTCTTTATCTAGCTTATTTCGTTTCATTCTCTTTATCGTGAGTCGCTCTGTTCTTGAATTTGTTATTTTTGTTATATCAAATTAAACTGTGAACACATGTTCTAAAGCTTGAGTCTTTGTTGTGGAAGCATTGCTTGAATGCACGTACTAATTTTTCTATTTCAAAACTACCTCAAGGATCTTACAGTATTACTTAAACATTAATTTAGTAAAAATTAAATTTGTTGATAATCTCATACCTAAATTATTTCTCTAGAAACGTATAGATGTTGCTCAACCTCCTCCATCACTGTAACAGAAATATATAGTTACTACCGAACCTCCACGATCAGTGTGAACATCCTCGATCAGTGTGACAACCTTTCTCCGACACTCAAGTTCAGCTGGTCCAAAACCTTTTCAAATACTTCACTCATCGATATAAATGTCTCCAACAACATGTTATTGTCCATTAATTTGTTACTCTTTTTTGTGCCTCAATCAAATATATAACTATCATGTAAAAAAATTCTCCTTTTTATTTATCAGGAGATGCCTGTTTTCCCTATTTATAGTCTATGTCTTTATCAAGCTTATTTTGTTTCATTATCTTTATCATGAGTTGTTCTATTGTTGATATTGCTTTTTTTGTTATATCAAATTAAACTGTGAGCACCAGTTCTAAAGTTGGAGTCTTTGTTGTGGAAGCATTGTCTGAATGCACGTACTAATTATTCTATTACAAAACTAACCAAAGGACCCTAGAGTATTACTTAAATATTAATTTATTAGAAAATAAATTTGTTGATAATCTCAGACCAAATTTAATTCTATAGAAATGTATAGTTGTTGCTCAACCTCATCGACCAGTGCGACAATCTTTTTCCAATGCTCAAGTTCAGCTGATCCAAAAACCTTTCTCAGATACTTCACTCATCTATATAAATGTTTCCAACAACATGTTACTGTCCATTAATCTGTTACTCTTTTGTGTGTGCCTCAATCAAATAATTATTGTCAGGTAAAAAAAATTTCTCCTATTTCTTTATCAAGAGCTACTCTTTTTTCCCTGTTTACTGTCTCTGTCTTTATCTATCTTATTTCGTTTCATTCTCTTTATCGTGAGTATCTCGGTTCTTGATTTTTTTATTTTTGTTATATCAAATTAAACTGTGAACATTTCTTCTAAAGCTGGAGTCTTTGTTGTGGAAGCATTGTCTAAATACACGTACTAATTATTCTATTTCAAAACTACCCAAAGGACCCTACAGTATTACCTAAATATTAGTTTATTAAAAATTAAATTAGCTAATAATATCAAACTTAATTTATTCTCTAGAAATGTATAGTTGTTGCTCAACCTCATCGATCACTGTAATAGAAACATATAGTTAGTACTTAACCTCCTCGATCAGTGCGACAGTCTTTTTCCGATGATCAAGTTCAGCTAATCCAAAACCTTTTCAGATACTTCACTCTTCTTTATAAATGTCTCCAACATCTTATTGTCCATTAATCTGTTACTCTTTTTTGTGCCTCAATCAAATACATCATTGTGAGGTAAAAAAAAAATCTTCTATTTATTTATCAAGACCTGCTTTGTTTTCCCTGTTTACTGTCTATATATATATGTAACTTATTTCATTTCATTCTCTTTATCTTGAGTCGGTCTATTCTTTATATTGTTATTTTTGTTATGTCAAATTAAACTATGAGCACATGTTCTAAAGTTAGAGTCTTTGTTGTGGAAGCGTTCTGTGAATGCACGTACTAATTATTCTATTTCAAAACTACCCGAAGGACCCTATAATATTACTAAAATATTAATTTAATTAAAGTTAAATTTGTTTATAATCTCAGACCTAATTTAATTCTCCAGAAACGTATAGTTGCTGCTCAACCTCATCGATCATTGTAACAGAAACGTATAGTTACTGTTGAACCTCCTCGATCAGTGCAACAAACTTTTTCCGATACTCAAGTTCAACTGATCCATAACCTTTTCAGATACTTCACTCATCATTGCACGTACTTATTATTCTATTTCAAAACTACCCAAAGGACCCTACAGTACTACTTAAATATTAATTTATTAAAAATAAACTTGCTGATAATCTCAGACCTAATTTAATTCTCTTAAAATGTATAGTTTCTGCTCAACCTCATCGATCACCATAACATAAACGTATAGTTATTGAACCTCCTCGATCAGTGCGACAACTTTTTTCCGACGCTCTAGTTCAGCTGATCCGAAACCTATTGAGATACTTTAGTCATCTATATAAATGTCTCCAACCACATTTTATTGTCCATTAATCTGTTACTCTTTTATGTGCCTCAATCAAATACATCATTGTCAGGTAAAAAAAAATTCTCCTCTTTATTTATCAAGAGCTGCTATGTTTTCCTGTTTACTGTCTATGTCTTTATCTAGCTTATTCATTTCATTTTCTTTATCGTGAGTCAGTTTTTTCTTGAATCTATTATTTTTGTTATATCAAATTAAACTGTGAGCACATGTTCTAAAGCTGGAGTCTTTGTTGTGGAAGCATCATTTGAATGTACGTACTAATTATTTTATTTCAAAACTACCCAAAGGACCCTACAGTATTACTTAATATTAATTTATTAAAAATTAAATTTGCTAATAATCTCATACCTAATTTAATTCTCTAGAAACGTATAGTTGCTGCTCAACCCCATCAATCATTGTAACAGAAACGTATAGTTACTGCTAAACCTCATCAATCAATGCGACATTCTTTTTCCGACGCTCAAGTTCAGCTGATCCAAAACCTTTCAGATACTTCACTTATCTATATAAATGTCTCCAATAACATGTTATTGTCCATTAATCTGTTACTATTTTTTGTGCCTCAATCAAATACATCATTGTCAGGTAAATTTTTTCTCCTCTTTATTTATCAAGAGTTGCTTTGTTTTCCCTGTTTACTATCTATGTCTTTATCTAGCTTATTTCATTTCATTATCTTTATCTTGAGTCGCTCTGTTCTTGATATTGTTATTTTTGTTATATCAAATTAAATTGTGAGCTCCTGTTCTAAAGCTGAAGTCTTTGTTGTGGAAGCATTGTTTGAATGCATGTACTAATTATTCTATTTCAAAACTACCCAAAGGATAGGTTAAGGGTATCTGAGTGAGAGACTTCATAATATAGTGGGACATTGTGTTCTTCGGTACAAGAATATCAAAATCACTAAGAGTCCATTCTGCCACTTGATTAGCATCTTTAAATATTCAGTTCCCAAATCAATTGAACTTCACCTCCTTCTTGATGGTGCATTGCCTGGATCTTTCAATAAACATGTTGCATCATTAATTTCACGCGTTAAACTATACTAATAGTGTAAAGATTCTTTATATTGTCTAAGAGTGTGCACATATAACTTAAATTAGTCCAAACCTGATAAAAATAAAAGGGACTATGATAGCCTTCCAACATCAAGTTCCAAGTTGTTGGATCAGCAATCTAACCTTGTCTTTTTTTAGTAGGATAACCATATTCACCCAAAATAGGATGTGGCAAAATCTGGAACATCTCCTGAGGTTGAGTTAGTTTTCCTGAGTCTACTTTTTGTAAATATTCCCTACCAAATGGGTTAGCTATGATAGCTTAGTAAGTGGATAGATGACCGATAGAAGTTGCTATAAAACTGAATGATTTAGAAGGTGAATAAATAAGTGGAGTTCTGAGTCAAAGTAGGAACGACTGTCGTGAAAATCTGTATCATTTTTAATAAAGTATGTTGACTCCATCCCCTTGTTTTATTTACTTTTCAAGTGTGAATATAAATCTATGGAAGGTCCAAAAGCACAACTTTTAGAACCATCTAAAAGGACGGAAGATGTTATCCCTCTTGACCTGAATCAATTCCCATTCCACTCTATAGAATTGTTAGATTAGTGACTTGACAACTACCCATACCCTCCTATCCCTATAAATCTTAGAGAAAGGTGAAAAGAAAGAACAAAACTTGCCAAGGGTGTCCCAACGGGAGACAAAGGTACTTGGTGATTTCTTCCTATTTGTCCAAAGCTTTTGTGAATAGAGTTTCCTGGCGCATGTGTGAAATTAGTCGAGGTGCACGCTCGCTTGTTGGACAAGACAATAATAAAAAAGAGAAAGAACAGAACTCATGGAAATTAAGGAACTACTAAAAAGTGGCCACACCTAAACAGAACAAACTCACTCAAAAAAGGTAATTGTATGGTCTGAGAGCTGTTGCTTACAAGCATTTAGCTTCGACATTTTATCAAAAATCTTCCAGATAACCCATCTTCAACAGTAAAAGAGACTGAAGTTACCCCAACACTTCACAGGATCACTAGTGTAAGAACATATGGTAAATTTTTTAAAGAAATAGTATGCTTTGAGTATTATTGCTTTGTCTCAATTGTTGTAAAATATTGGAATACTCAGGTTTTCTTGGCTACTTCTACGCATAGATGTGCAAGTGGTGTATAATCTATTTAAATGCAAAGGTTGTTGTGTGAAGATGTCATTTATTTCATGAAAACAGTGGTTTGCACTGTAGTTTGTTGTTTTTACCCTATTTCTTATTTTCTGCTGTAAATCCAAAAGGACTATTCATTTTAGCTCATATGTGATGTTGTGCAAAATCAAGAATTTGGTTATGGTGTTGAATCTTGAATATTAATCTAAAAAAATATAGGATTTCTTGATTTATTGAATAGAATACAAGTTTCTGAATAACCCCTTCAATGGTGGGAATAGCTATATTATTGGATCTACCGAAGAGAAATCCAAGCTTTAATGTAGCTTTTCTATTCAATTCTATGTTGAAGACACTTAAATCCTTAATCAATCATATTAATTGAAATTTTAGATCCTAGAGGCATGCTGAAAGAAAGAGAGATGTGGTGAACTTGAATGTCTTGAGAACTATCCTGGAGATGAACTATTTTTTTTTTTTTGAATTTTTCCTGAAAGTTGCTTTTTAGCTTCCTTGTATGTGTATGTCACAACATTTTCTATTTATCCTCCTTAATCATAATTTTAGTTGGTTGTTATAAACCAGGTCCAGTCCGATGTGGATACCAGGGTCACGAAAATAGTTATTGGTCTGACAAGAGCTATTGGGCCGAGAACAAGTAATAGGACCAGGTTAATTTGGGATCCAGGTTGAGAAGTGGGCGTGGGAATGGTTCCATCAAAAAGGGTAGTGGTATGTGATTTAGGGATTATGTAAATTGTTGAGAAAAATATTTAGTCCTCTCATCCCCTTTCTTTGAGTCTATGTTTCTCATCTCCCTTCTAGTTATTTTCTACAATAGTTTTCTTTGCTAATTCCATTTTCCATTGTAACTTCGAGTTTAGTGACTATAGTATTTGAATGTTTCTATTGTGAAATTGGAGTTGTTACATTGGTGCTTTCATCGATCGTACTCCAATGGCATTGATGGTACTTGATCGATTTAGCGGCGGCAACCCAACTGGGTGGATTGTTAGGGCGGAGCAGTATTTCACATATCTTGGTTTCTCCGAAAAGGAATGGCTACCTATTACTCATTTTTATGTCGATGGTGCTGCTTATGATTGGTTCCAATGGTTGTATCGCAACAACCAATTTTTTGACTGGAAACATTTCACCGACAAATTAGCCCTGCATTTTGTTAGAAAATGAGATATTTCTAGATGTCTTTTTGTTTAATTGTTATTTTCTTAAATATTATGTTAAGTATGTAAAGGAAAGGTAGTCCTTGTTTTATGGAATATGTTTTGTAAGAAAGTCAATAGTGGTTGGATATGTATGGTCCTCTACTAACTTTGGAAAAGCTTATGTAGATATATGTGTGTATGCTTTCAAAAGCTGAAAATGAATGAAAGTTTCTGCTGCTGAACCTTATTTTCTTCTCTAAAAGTTTCAAATCCTAACACATTTTACCAATGAAATCAATGACACTGTCAACACCCTAGATCTGATGCAGAAGTTAGACGATAACTTCTCATATATACTCTGCAAACTCGACAATGTCCAACGTGCATTATCCACTTACTCCCAGTCAGTCATTGCAGATCCGGTGACTCCAGATGTGGACTCATCTTACGACGATAACGGGGATCTTGCCTTGTCTTTTGATGATTCATCTCCCGTCTTTGAGGATTTAGTGGCCTTTGATACAAACACTGTTGATAAGTGTATTCAACCCTCACTTCAGGTTTGTGTTGTCCAAACACATACGCATGTTCTTTTATCTGACCTCTTATTTGATTTGAACGATGGACCGTTAGAGGAGGTGACTGGTGGAACATTAGAGGAGGTCTCAAGAATATCCACATATAAGGTGTTCGTTGAAATACCTGATAGGGATATTGACATGGAAGTTGCCAATTCATGCAGTCAAACTTGAAACACATGTGTTCGACGAAAGGTTTCACACAATTTCCACCGTTAGGTGTTATTCCAGTAACCTTGTCAAGTTTGATGAAATGTTGTTTGCACTCCTTTGTATGCTCTTAAACTGTAGTTCCAGCGATGGTATATTTGCTTATTTAAGTGAACTTGATCCTACTATACTTTCATTATCATTGTATCGATTTCCACCTGCTCAATTCAAATTAGAATTTCCCTTTGATCCTGGTTCTGGTATGCTTATCACATTTCTTGGCTCCGCAAATTATTATTCTTTATGTTGGGTTATGAAAGTGAATATGACATTATGCGGAAGCTTACAATTGCAAATCATAAGGTGATAAATTAGATTACACATAAAATTATACTAAAAGACATAATATTATTATATGATATGACCAATTTGCCTTCATAATTAAAAACTAATATAAAGACATTAAAATTGTAGAGAAAAAATCTCCCCATAAACAGAAGTCTTTAAACGACTACATTGTGGATTCTATTGTGTATAGGGATCTTCAATTTATAGATCTCCAAATTTTTCCTCTAAGGAAAGAATAAACAAAATATAGAAGAACAATATATTTTCCTTTCGTGAAAAGTAAAAACATTTATGGTAATATTGTCTTTTGTTTTAGGAAATAATAAACTTTAAATAAGGTAAGAAAATCAGGGCAAAACCCTAACAAATCTCCCCTTTTGATTGGATTTTCTTGACAAAATTTGATCTGCCTTTTTCATATGCTTCATAATCTTGTTCTTCACAAAATCTTCATGTATCACTGTTGCTTACCATGATTTAAAAATTGGAGCCCTGCGTTAAAAGTTATGAGCAAGGTTGAAAGTGGAGCTCATGCATTAAAAGTAATACGCATAAGTTAAAAGTGGAGCTCATGCGTTAAAAGTAAAATGCATGAGTTAAAAGTAGAGCTCATGTGTTAAAAGTAAAAATACATGAATTAAAAGTGGAGCTCGAGCATTAAAGTTTGCAAGGGTTGAAAAATGGAGTTCATGCTCTAAAGTAAGCATGAGTTGAAAATTGATTTTGTTTTAAAGGATAGAGTAGCAGGATATTGTTGAAAATATATTTGAAAATTTTATCCACATGTAATAGTACAAAAATCTTCATTATCATCACGTTGATTCAAATTGATTTGAAACCACTTAAGCCAACTTTCAATCTCGTTCCATTGGATCATTAAACCATGTGTTCTGATACCACTTGTTAAGTTATGAAAGTGAATATAACGTTATGCGGAAGCTTACAATTGCAAATCAGAAGGTGATAAATTAGATTACACATAAAACTATACTAAAAGACATAATATTATTATATGATATAACCAATTACAACAACAACAACATACCCAGTGAAATCCCACAAAGTGGGGTCTGGGGAGGGTAAAGTGTATGCAGACCTTACCACTACCTCGTGGAGGTAGAGAGGCTGTTTCCGGTGGACCCTCGGCTCAAGTACATCCAAACCAAGCAAGAGAGGAGGAAATATTATATATAACATAACAACCAATAAGAAAAAAGGGCATAATCAACAACGGAGACAATAACATCAAGAAAATACTGTGAGAGGCGAAGCGCAGTAAACAACATATGACTATAGGATCACAGACAAGAACTACAAGTGCCAGGCTAGGACTACTACAAACACAACCAACCCATACCCTCACAAGGAAAGACAACCCGCTAACCCTACTAACCTTCAACCTTAATACGCGACCTCCACTCCTTCCTATATAACCAATTGGCCTACATAATTAAAAACTCATAAAAAGACATTAAAACTGTAGAGAGAAAATCTCCCCATAAACAAAAGTCTCTAAACGACTATATTGTGGATTTTATTGTGTTCAACTATGAGAATAGGAATCTTCAATTTATAGATCTCCAAACTTTTCCTCTAAGGAAAAAATAAACCAACTACGGAAGAAAATTTTATTTTCCTTTCATGAAAAGTAAAAACATTTATGGTAATATTTTGTCTTTTCTTTTAGAAAATAATATCAAATAAGGTAAGAAAATCAGGGCAAAACCCAAACATTTTCGTGGTTGTGGATGATTTCAAGGAGATCATTAAAATATTTGTCAGTCATTTTGATTCCACGATCAGTGATCAATATACTTTAGATCAATTCCCTTATGATCCCGGTGCGAATGTGTTCATTCTAACCTCTGGTGGAAGCCTTCAAGTTCATCAATTGCACCCTGCGACATTTGTATTCAATCTTTTACTCGTGATGGACACATTTCAGCTTTTTGAGTCAGTTTCTTACATTCATCCCACTGTCAAACTTGCTAAACCTCTAATTGATAATGAATCAATTATTTCTATTCGGGATCCAGGAATTAGTTCCAAGTTCTGGGCTATCACAGGTTCTAGAGACCGTGTGGAGGTGCTAAGAGAGTTTGAAGCAGTTAAAAACAATTGGAGTTGTTTATTTGCAAAGTTATCGAATTGGGAGCAGTTAGGTGGAGTTGAAATGGGTGTTGAAACCTTTAACGCCATGTATTTTGATGAATGTTTATGGGTAACTGAGCATATTAGGGATCATCTTGATTATTCTTGTATGGAGTATAAGTGTGGCATTTTAGTAAAAGAATTTCACACTTGCGATGACAAGGTGGAAATCTCCGAATTTATTGTGTCAGCAAAATTTTTGTGTCGGATTTTAGAGTGCCAATTGAGGGTTGTACGAAGGCAAAACAAATGGATGTCTTTGAGTTCTCCTTATGTTGTGTGCAATATTCTCACGAAAGTTCTATACAGCCTTTCGCCAAACGATGGTTTCGAATGTTACATGACTCTCCAACCTGTTTCTTATTCCTTACCAGGTTTCGTTCTTTTTGTCACCTTTGCAAATCGTCCATTTGATCCCGGTACACGTGATATTCCTCTATCCTATGTTGCCAACGAGAATATGTTTCGAAATAGTAGTTTTGTTTCTACTTATGTTTTAGTAGTTACATTGTGGGGTGAACAAGTTTGTCGTCTTAAGCGGAAACATGTAGGTACTACTGCGTCTGAACAATTCATAAATTTATTGGAGCTTCTTTTAGCACTTAATCTTGTTGGTTTGGATGCGAGCACTGGTTATAGCGACTGCAAGCAACTAGAGATATGTGACACATTGTTTAGAACAAAGTTAATTGCTACTAATGCAAGTGCTTCTACTCGTCGATTTTATTATGCACGTCTCTGCAAGGTATGTAGCAAGCAAAAAGTTTCTCTCTTGGCGAACATGGCACATATCAGTGGCGTGGTTGCTTCTTTGGTCATTTGCTCTACTTTCAAGTATTCAACTTTTGTTACATTTGCTACACAATTTATGGGTGCTAAAGTTTACACTACAATTGTGTTTGGAAAGAGCTAGTTGGCACTTGAGGGCTTTGGTAATGAGAAGACCATATTTTATATTGTTCCAGGTTGGTGGTTGTTGCAGGAAGTATAAAAGATAGCATACTATATTTTGCCAACATTGCACAATTGGTCTTGGCTATAATTGGTAGGGAGTGCGCTACTATCATTGTTCTTGACTCGAACGTTAAGGGCAAGGTTCTTATTAAGGACTAGAGTATTGTTATGAACCAAGTCCAGCCCGATGTAGATAACAGGGTCACGAAAGTAGTTATTGGAATGACAAGAGCTATTGGGCCGAGAACAAGTAATAGGGTCAGGTTAATTTGGGATCCAGGTTGAGAAGTGGGTGTGGGAACGGTTCATCAAAAAGGGTAGTGGTATGTGATTTAGGGATTATGCAAATTGTTGAGAAAAATGGCTAGTCCTCTCATCCCCTTTCTTTGAGTCTATGCTTCTTATCTCCCTTCTAGTTATCTTCTACAATAGTTTTCTTTGTTAATTTCATTTTTCGTTGTAACTTCGAGTTTGATGACTATGGTATTTGAATGTTTCTATTGTGGAATTGGAGTTGTTACATTGGCATTATGTTTAACTTCTTTTTAGAGGTCATAGAGAAGTTTCTATATTCCCTGGAAACTATATTGTTGGTAGCAATAAATAATAGAAGCTTCTTTCCAAAGGCCTTAAATATTCATGAGTGTTCATATTAAGGATATCTTAGTTACTATCTGGTTCTTTGATCCAAATTTCGATTGTTTCGATGGGTCGTTATTTGTTTAACTTGGTTGTTTTATATCTTGTGGAGATAAAAATAAGCTTTTAACAAATTATCATTCTTATTTGTTAGTTCTGGTTAGATACAAAACTTTATCGATTGCGAGTAGCAATTCATAATCTTGGTAGTTTGTTAAAAAAAGATTCTTGCCTAAATGAGTTTCCTTGTTGATTGTTTAACCAAATATGTTGAACTTCAAAATATCGTTTAGCAGATTAGATATTTGAGAATCAATTATTAGGCAAGTAAACATATTTCCTAAGTAGATGCACAACATTCCAATGATGAACAAAATAAAGCTAAAGATTGTCAGCCAAAGACTTTTCCGTTTTGAAGTCGTTTCGTTTGTAATACTTCCATTACAGTAATTTGTTTCGTTTGTATTAATTTATTTCAATTTGAAATTACATTTACTATATCTTCATGATGTAATACTTTTAACGGGTTTCTTGCTTTCGGCACCACCAAAATTGGTAACACTTCTCCACCTTATATTTACTTGCTTCAATTAACATGATATTTATACTATCGTTAGTTAAAGTTGCTCACTTTTAAAATTAAAAAAAAAAAAAAAGAATTAGTATATGTTTGGTGAATATTATATTCTTGAACATCTTTTTTGTTTGATCTAAAATATACTTATTAGATAGAAATACATCACATTTACGTCACAAAAATATATTGTGTTAGTACATCCTAGCTACTACAGTCATACAATGACAAGTGTAGAAGAGCTTGAGAACCAATGCCTACCTATTAGCAAGTTGAAGAAATATGCAACAAAATGGGTGATTAAAGTCTTAGTCATTCGACGGAGCTTAACAAAAGAGTACAAAAATGCAAACGGTGAAGTATTCGTTGGCAACTAATATTCGTTGACGAAGAGGTAACTCTATTTTAATTTTTTATTATATTGATTACTTAATATGTTGACTTCTTTTGAGAGTCTAATGAATATGAGTCTTACACAGGGAACAAAAATGCAAACAACTCTTTTTAACTTGATCAAAGTTACTACATTATAAATGGAAAGTTAAATGGAGCTAAACAATACTTCTTATCTATGCATAATGACCTTGAAGTAGCATTCATGAACAAAACAGAGGTCGTTGAGGACAAAAGTTAATTTAAGACTCAACAATTTTCAAATGGATTTATTTCCTTTGATGAAGCTGAAAAACAGACTAATGGGAGTTTGTTCGGTAATTTCACTACATGTTTGTTGTGTATTAGACCCATAAACATAATTTCTATTAGTAGTTTGCTAATCAATCCACAATTAGTAGACTCCTATTAGTAGTTTGCTAATCAATCCACAATTTGAAAAGGCCAACAATTTCCAACAATGGTAAGTAACACATATTTCTTCACGCTTATTCATAACCTACATGCTACGTCTTTGATGTTTTATATTCATAACTTTTAAATTATAGGAATGACAACATGAAGGCACAAAAGATTGACATAAGTCTAATGCCAAGTAGACTAATGCAAACAGCCCGCCAAGTGAAAATTACCAATATTTTAAACGGTTCACTTGCCATTGTGAAGGTATTAACCTCTGCAAAACCCAACGTGTACTCAAATTATATGTTTAAAACATAATTAAGTGATTTTCCTAAATTACGTATAGGACATGTACTATAAGTTCAATGCTACGATTTTCGGCATTGACAATAACACAGACCCATGGTATCATGGTTGCAAGTAATGCTACAGGCGAGTTACTATTATAAAAAGTAGTGCAACTTGTACCTATTGTGGGACTGAAGATATTGATTATGAGGAGAGGTAAACTACACAAATGAATATGAACAAATATTACTTACTCCACCAAATAAATGAACAGTTATTGATTAAATATTGAAATGAGTTTAACATATAACTATCAAATAAATGAAGTCACACTGATTAAATCTTCAAATGTGTTTTAGTTATCGGTTAAAGATTGATGTCACTGATGAGGATCAATTTCTAAGGATTACATTGTTTGATGCGGCACAATACTATTTGGGATGTGACGTAAAAGACTATGTTCACTCTACATGAGAAGACTATTTAACACAATATACACTTTTACTACATCAATAATATTGCACACACTCATGACAAGATTGCTTTACAAATATCTCTCCAAAGAGAATAAGACAACTTAGCATGACTCAGACGTACAACGCACGTGTCCATGACTAGTAGATATTAATGCCACAATTTGTAAGAATTATAAGTTCTATTTAATACAATATTATTCTTCATTATGAAATTAAAGAATTAAAGACCACCTCAATATAGGAGCATTTGTACAAATGACCCAATAAAAGTTGAATCAAAATGGGTGGGCTGAATTATGATTCATCATTTAGTCCATTTTAACCTAATTCATCTTACACCCAACTAAGCTTTAAGCAAAATTGAGCATTGTACCATCTAATGATTCATCCCATTTTGACCCGTCCAATTTCAGCCGAAATAGTCCATTTGTTAGACTTATCCCTACTTGCACGCGCAATTATCAAATCAGTCTAGCGATACTCCTGCCGGGAGGAAGGCAATGTTAGAGAAATGTATGTGAGCAATATTAGTTAAGGAAATATGTTTAGTTCACATTATAAGCTTAAGTGTTTTTAGTTCTAGACTTTATGCAATTCTTGGTTTACTTAATGTTAGACACCATATTATATTTATTCATGCTCCAATTATCCAGTCCTAAACAAACAAGGGGAGTAAAGTGTGCTATCTTGGTTGAAGGATGAGCTATTGTCTTTCCTTATATGATGAACCTGAACAGTTTTTATATGATGAGGTACCTAGCTTCTATAGTCAGTTTAAGCCAATGTTCATTTTAGTTGCAGCAAGGAAGAAAACTAAAAGGAATTTATAGATGCATCTCAAACGATTTCTAGAGGGTATTCAAACAGGATGCCTCAAGGAAATTAATGCACCCCCCAACACTCGTATATATAAGTTTAGAGATGTAACTAAAGTTTCTGGATCACAACTGAATTGGCTAGGTCAGCTTGTTCTATTGTCTGGTCGAGATCAGAAAGTTCCTTGGGAGGAAAACCCACTGTCTGTAGTTGATAGCTCCTGGATCCACTGGGCCTTGATGCATCAATAAACCCTCGGATATCTCTGATACTGTGTTGGAAGTTGAACTGTGAAACCATCCGTGTGCCATCTGCTAACCTAACTTGAATTGAAGTTGAAGGCTGCGTCTGATCAACAACTAGGCCTACTGATGGGGCTGGATCTGCAGTGAATGATGAGACAACAACGGTTGACTCTACTGCCGCAGCATTGCTGGTATTACCCGAAGTTCTTCTCACACCCTGAAATGAAACATGGCGCTTCTCTGGTACCTGCAAATACGACCCCAGAGAAAAAAGGAAAGAGATTTTGTCAAGGGCAGATGTTTCATGAGTAAAACTGAGACCCTTCGCTATTATTTTAAAGAGACATACTGGGCAGTCCTCTTCACTCCTTGTGACATTAAAATGAACATGTGTCTTCCTATCTGCTGGCTCAAGTTCTTTCGGACATTCAGACTTCCGAATACTCTGCATTCATGAACTTTATATCAAGTCCTGAGTAGGATATTTTTCCATTGCTTGTTCAGAATAAACTTTTCATTACATCAAATAAAAGATAAAGAAAAATCAAAGCAAAAGACAACAAAAGAACCAGAAATGTTGCGAAGGAACAACATACTCTAGTAGCCTAAAATATTAACAAAAGGAAGGTGGCGGGGGCGAGCACTTCACTGGTGCTCTGAGTCAATACGCGTATCAGAATGGTAGTCTCGAGCAATTGTGAGTGTGACACCTTGATACACTTGGATTCCACTGTTCTGAAAGGCAAGGGGGTGGACGTCCCAAAATGGACCTTCATTGAGGACAGTACGACCAGCATCGTTGGGGGAGAGGTTGAAGTGATAAGTCAGAGCAGGATAGACATGAGCATCTGGAATATCGTGGATGGTGGTGGAGGCATCAAACATGAGGTGTAGATTGGAGCGCATGGTGAGTGACCAACTTGGTTGGCGTTTTCATGCTGGAAGTTGTTGTGATTACCGGTTTCATTGGTCCACCCTGGAACACATTGGTTCCACCGGTTGCCACGCAGCGGACTGAACCGGTGGCGGAGCCATCTGGTGAGCAATCAGCAAGGGAACAGGAGCCTTTCCAAAATTGGCAGTACTTGGCCATCATAGCAGCTAGTGGACCGAGCCAAGATGAACTATTGTTCATTCTCAAGGCAGAGATCCAGTCGTTTTCAACATGATCGACGCTGATATCCAAGGGAGATGGAAGATCATAAAAGGAGAGGTTTGCGGCAGCATTTTGCCAAAGGCGAAGACCGCCGGCATATGTTAATGAAGCTCCTGGAGAAGCGACATTGATCAGTTCATTTTCGTCGTGCACACAAGCTTGGCTAAAAAGTGTAGCCATAAATCTTGGGCCATCAACATCATTGCAAAACAAATGTTCAGTGACAGCTGGCCTGGTAGCGATGCTGCAGATGGAATGGAGACGGGAGATGAAGATACTGATGTTAGGAAGGTGCGAAGCAAATCTATTGCCAAAGGAGAATCTACTAGCCTGGGTCCACTCGGGAGTGGCAGGCAGAGAGGGAGAAACATTGCCAAACTGACCAGTGGCACTAGGCCAAAAGCAAGATAAATTCTTGAATGCAGAGACCAGAGGGCCTGGAATCCACAGATTAGTAAAGGGAAACAAAGTTTCAAATTCTCTCAAGAAGATTGGAAGTCTAGAGCCAAAGCGGAAAATTCCTGAAGAATCCATCGCTCTGATCACTTGGATGTAGAGCAAAATGGAGATGTAGATCTGAGAGTAGGGGGAAACTCAGCCCACGCAGTTGTCTGTCCAACGTTTAGTGGACACCATTAAATGGTCCATCTGATTGAGGTAGTAGAGGACTGAGATAAAGCAAGGGATGAAGGTGGATTCCCCGGGGTAGGTAATCCGTTGGATAGGGAAATTGGAAGCCGAAGCGAAGATAGCAGTCTCGATGTTCGGGTCAGCAAGACCGCGGAAAGGAGGAGCTAGACAACTTCTAGCTTCAAACCGGGGGCAGTGGTCAATAGCAACAACCCAATCTCTTTGAGCTTCTTGATCGCGTTCAGCGACCATGTTTCTCGCAGGATCAGCAACGCCGATAAATCCAAACAAATTCAGTGGAACATTCACATTAAGAGCAGCGTCTTGGAGGGGAAGAACACCATCCTGAGCCATTATGGAAACAGATTGAGTTTTCTTGAAAGAAAAGAATAAAAAAGCCTAGAAAATCAACCAGTGCTTACTGTTGTTTTTCTAGAGTAAAAAATAGGTAGAATACAATGAGAAATGTATGTGCCACCGCGTAAAGCTCAGTTCAGGTGTAGTGGTGGTTCTGCCTTGCAACAAGAATCTGAAATTACATCAGATATTGGTCCACATCCAACAATACGGGGTCATTTTATTGATCCAAGTTCAAAAAAGGATGATTCTCAAATCCTCCTTTTATGATAAGACTGCTTTAAAGTAGCAAGAAAAGAAAAAAGTTTTTTAAGGCTTAAGAAGATCACAATACAATGTTGCTGTATTTCTACAACTTCAACATAGGATGCTTGTTAAAAGATAAGATTCAAGGAAAATCTCGGATTATGACACTGATTACTGATAAAATTTCATCCACTATGTCAAAGAGGAACTACAAGTTCAGATTCAAGGAGAGAAAACATTTTTGAAAATGTAAATCCTGTTTTTACGCTTTACAAATTCTTTATTTGCTGCGGGGCAAGGGTGGGAGTGGAAAGTTTACATTGTACATGGCACAGCATACATCAACATGAAATTAACAAAAAATGGAAGCCTATCACATGTAAGGACACAATAAATGCTTTAATGCTGTATGCTTTTGGTGAAGCGGCTAAGAGACTCAAATATTATTTATCAGCTCCATCCAATAAGAGGTTACGATCTTTAAGGAATTCAAGACTTCAGTTAGGCCCAGATTATCTTCTCTAATAAATTAACAATTATAGGATGACAAGGCTGGGACCTATCTTTCAGAAGGCTATTGAATGACTGGGAAGTAGATAGAGTGGCTTCTTTCCTGGAATCTAGTAACAAATGCACCAGATAGAGTTATTTGGAAGCACAAGGATGGCAAATTCACAGTAAACAGTGCTTACAAGAAAGGCATACAAGTTGGGGTTAGAGGCTGCCATCATCACTGGAAGAGTATTTGGAGAAGATTGACCCCCACCAAAGTGAAATGCTTCACCTGGTTAGTCATCAAAAGAGCCTGCTTCACTCAAGAAGTGCTGCAGAAGAAAGGAAAGCAACTAGTCCCTAGGTGTTTCCTATGCAATTTGACTGGGGAAACAAACAATCACCTATTTTTACATTGCAAATTCACTGCACAGATCTGGGAGCTGTTTCTCAACATCACATGCTATAGCTGGACTATGCCAAAACACACCTCTGATCTTTTTAAATGTTGGATCAGAAGGAGGGGTAGCAAGACTCAAAAGAAGTGGTGGAAGCTAATACCATCATGCATATGGTGGTCAGTGTCGAAGGAAAGAAATGGGAGATGTTTTGAAGATAGATCTAATTTCATTCACAAAGTAAAATGGAATTGTTTGGTATCTTTACTTTTTTGGTGTAAACAACTCTACATAGAAGATGTAGATCAAATTATAGAATTAATAGGGAGCTTGTAATTTCGCTTAGGGCTGTAAATTTTGAAGGTGGCCAGCATGTCCTTAATGCTGAAGAATACAACTTTATCAATGTTCAAAAAAAAAAACAATAATAGGATGATCTTCATCGAGAAGTGTCCATTAGCTTGTTTATCTAACCAACATTTCCCTTCAGATAAAAATTCCAGTAATTGTTACCTTGTAAGTAGGAGTTTGTGTAGAGAGTAAGATGATAACTATATTAACATAAATGCAAATTACTTATTAAAAAATTATAACTGTAAAGCTAAAGACCGATGTGGAGCACTTAAAGAACAAAAACAGAAATAGATTCATTCAGTTCTTATGCATGCGGACCAAAAGAGAGGTGGTCTCTTAATTCATTTAAATAACAGAACATTTTCCAAAACATACAACAAACCTCTTCATTCATTTCTAGAAAGGTGTAATGCTTGAAAGCAGCTTTCAAGTTACATAGATAAGTACTAAGCATGAACAGTTATATATCTGCTCCAGAGGTTCTTTTTTAAATACTAATCACGAGTGGATTTTACTTATCAAAAAATCATAGAGGATTTAAGGTCTCCCAGTAAAAATTATGTTTCTTGAAAGTGGTGTTTGTGTTTCATAGGTTGAATACTGGTATTAGATAAACTAGTTTAAAATGGATGTTTGAGTAGAATGCTACAAGATCCAGACTGCCCAAAGACTCCCCTGCAGGGTTTTTTCAAACTCAAAGAGGACTCAGGCAGGGTGATCCATTGTCCCCTTTCTTATTCTTAATTACTATGGAGGGGCTGAATAATATGCTCAAGACAGCAAATATGAGAGGCTGGGTAAAAGGTTTTGATGTGGCTAGAGAATATACAGAAAGCTTGGAGGTGACACATCTTCAGTATGCAGATGATACACTGATTTTTTGTGGAGCTGAGGAAGACCAACTGAAATACTTAAAAGGGTGATCCTGGTGCTGTTTGAAGGGGTATCCGGGCTGCACATTAACTGGATTAAAAGTTCTATGTATACTATCAATGAGGTCAACAACATAGACTTGTTAGCTTCAATTCTAGGGGGTGAAGTAGGTACTCTACCTACAACATATTTGGGTATGCCATTGGGAGCAAAATCCAAGTCCTTAGAAATTTGGAATGGTGTGATAGAGAAGTGTGAGAAGACGCCGGCCAGATGGAAAACTCAGTACTTGTCAAGAGGGGGTAGACTGACCCTCATTAACTCAGTCCTGGATGCTCTCCCAACTTACATGCTGTCTCTATTTCCCATCCCACCAGGGATCACTAAAAGACTAGACAGCAAAAGAAGGAAGTTCTTGTGGCAAGGAAACAAAGAGAATAGAGGCTTTCATCTAGTTAAATGGAATGCAGTGACAACTGGAAAGAAGAATGGTGGTCTGGGAATAAAGAATATGGAGCTACATGGCAAAGCACTCTTAATGAAGTGGTTGTGGAAATACTCAAATGAAAACCAAACACTTTGGAGAAGAGTGATAGGTGCCAAATATGAGTGAAGATAGTTGGATGACTAAGATTGTGACCACACCTTATGGGATCAGTTTATGGAGATCCATAAGAGCATTATGGGAGGAAGTAAAACCCAAATTCAAGATGAAAGTGGGGAATGGGAACAAGATCAAATTCTGGAAGGATGAATGGCATGAGAAAGGTAACCTGGAAACTCTTTTCCCTGATATTTACAATCTGGCAATGTTCCAACAAAGAACTATTGCAGAACTATGGATACCACAAGAGTGGAATTTCATCTTCAGGAGAGAACAAAATGACTGGGAAGTGATGAGGTTGGCAGCATTCCTCAACTTGGTTGGACACTTTACTGGACTTCAGGCATATGAGGATATGCTTTAGTGGAAAGGCAACAATAGAGGAGAGTTCAAAGTGCATTCAGCTTACAGGCTGATGGATCAATCAAGCCAGCAGAGTCCCATCTGGCCTTGGAAACAAATATGGAAGTGTAGAATCCCACACAAAGTCTCGTGCTTTATTTGGCTGCTAGCTAAGGAAGCTGCCCTGACTCAGGATAATGTAATGAAAAGGGGGATAACCTTATGCTCTAGGTGTTTCCTATGTGGGGAAACCTTAGAAACTGTAAACCATCTATTTCTACACTGCAAATACACTCGGCAGCTTTGGAGGATTTTCTTGAGCCTTAAAGGCATATCCTGGACTATGCCTAGGAGAGTTACTGAGGCCTTGTACAGCTGGGAGGAGGCAGGTGCCCTTGCAAAAGACAGAACTAGATGGAGAATTATCCCTGCTTCAATATGGTGGGCAATCTGGAAAGAAAGGAATTCCAGATGTTTTGAAGGCATAGAAAATAGTGTGCAGGATGTTAAACTAAACTGCATTTTGTTGTTATGTTTTTGGTGTAATCAATTATACTCAAATGACACTGCCTCTATAGTTGATGTTTTAGACTCAATATAGAAATAGAGTAGGAGTGTCTAGAGTGCATCTGTATATAAGGTTTGAGTACAACCCATGTACTTTTGTGACATAATACATCGTTACCATTTTTAAAAAAGATCCAGACTGCCCAAAGACATCATTGAGCCCTAGTAGATGAGATGTAAGATCAAACGTTTTTTCACATTAGGAAGATCTTACTAGATGTGCTCTGTTGAATTTAAAAATCAACCCACCCTATCCTCCAACTAGGGTGTTCCTAGGGAACTGAATCACACCAAGTAAAAAAAAAAACAATATTTTTGGTTTGATTTAATTTTTTCTAAAATGAAAAAACAAAATCAAATAAAATTTGATTTGGTTACTTCCTTTTCGTATAATTTTCTAGCCAAGACATCGTCGAAGCTAAAGGAAAAGCTGCACAAATGGGAAAAGGAACAGGAAGTTTCGGTAAGAGGAGGAACAAGACCCACACACTGTGTGTTAGATGTGGTCGCCGTAGCTTCCACATCCAGAAGAGTCGTGTTCAGCTTGTGCTTACCCTGCTGCTCGTCTCAGAAAATATAACTGGAGCGTCAAGGCACTTAGAAGAAAGACCACTGGAACTGGTCGCATGAGGTATCTCCGCAATGATCCCCGTAGGTTTAAGACAAACTTCAGAGAAGGAACTGAAGCAGCTCCAAGGAAGAAGGGCACTGCTGCGGCCGCTTAAGTTTCTAAAGAGGCAGTTTGACGTTGTTTTATTTTGATTTTGCCTTCCATTTCACCGATGAATCGAAGTTTTGAATATTTGTTTCTGGAATATTACCTCTCATCTGTTAGATTGGAGTTATTGCTGTTTAAGATATATGTCAAATGGATTGGTTTCTGTGTTTGAAAAAAAAAATTGATTTGGTTTTGGTTTTAAGAAAAAAATAACCAAAAAACAGAACCAATCGACTATACAAATACCTACTGAAAAATAATAATTACATATATATGTATTTTACTGTACATATTAATCTTTGCACTCTTGGTTTACAGTCTAGTTCTTGCCTTGACAACAATTTACTTCTTTGTCTTTATATTCTAGTTTGATTTATAGTTCCATTTGATAAGTCCAAAAATCTATTTTATGCTTAATACAACTTGTCTTTCATTGAGTCATTAAATTATTCATCACCATTTAATTCAACTATCATCAAGAAAACTTGGTAAATGACAACTTCTCCTAAACAGTAATTGACTTGGCAGCATATGTCACATATTTTTAAAAATTGAAATAACTCAAAAACCCGACAAGGATGGTACCAATGAAAAATTGACTTAAATGGTTTAGTTTGGTTTTAATATTTTAAAAAAGGACTTGATTGGTCTGGTTTTCTTTTAGTGAAAACCAACTTAAACTGAACCATGAACATCCCTACCACCAACAGTGCTCTCTTGAATTTACTGTATTAAAGTTATTGTTTTTTTAATGAAGTTATCGTCATTGTTTTACATCAGTTTCAACTGTAGAATTATATATCAATGTATAAGAAAGTTGAACAGCAAAGGCTTTCATTAATTTATACTCTTAAGCAGGAATAGGTCTGGGAATCAGAGATTTAAAGAAGCACAACAAGAGTCTTTTAATGAAATGGTGGTGGAGATATGCTCAAGAACCAACATGTATCTAGAAAGAGGCAGTGAATGCCAAATATGGGAGGCAAGACAAATAGAGTACCAAGCAGAACAAAGACCCTTATGGAGTTGGACCCAGGAAGTACATTAACCAGCTAAGGGAGGAGTTCTTCCAAGAGGTGTCCTTCAGGATTGGAGATGGTAACTCAGTTAAATTTTGGAAAGACAAGTGGCTTAACAATCAACCTCTTAATGCCTCCCACCCTGCTATTTACAGGATAGCCTCTGACACAGACTCTTCAGTGGCTCAAAACAGAGAAGGTGGAATATGGGCACCTCGCTTTAGAAGGAATTTTCAAGACTGGGAGCTTAATGAGCTCTTTGATTTTTTCAGAATTCTAGAAGGAGCCTCGATGACCCCTCACTTGCCTGATAGCTTAAAATGGGGCAACTCTGAAAAAGGAATATACACAGTGAAGGATACCATAAGTTGTGCTCTTCAAATGGCATGATAGACCAGTGGCCATGGAAACTGATTTGGAAGACTAGACTACCCCCTAAAATCAAGTGTTTCACCTGGACTACCCTCAAGAATGCTATCCTAACCCTGGACAATCTAAATAGGAGGAAACTTCAGCTAGTAAACAGATGCTTCATGTGCCTCAATAACCTGGAATCAGTGAATCATTTGTCTCTGCACTGTCCAGTGGCAGCAGCTCTTTGGAATATGTTTATTTCAATTGCTGGTATCAACTGGATTCTCCCACAAAGTGTCAAAGAAGTAGTTGGAAGTTGGAGTCTTAGAGAAGTTGATAGCCCCATCAAGAAGACCAGGCAGATGATTCCATCATGTATTTTTTGGTGTATTTGGAAGGAAAGGAATCTCAGATGTTTTGATGGTATCTCAACTGCCTTATTAATCTCTTCCATTGGAGCAACTTATCCCCTATAAATGATATATTACCCCTCTTAGATTTCATTAGCTCCCTCAATATGGCTTAGCTACCATTCTTTTGCTTGTGGTTAACTCCCTGATTAAATAGATGTTTTTGTTCTCAGGAGTTAACCATGTTTTTGTGTACGTAATTTGCATCTCCTTGATGCCTTTCTAATACAACATCTTAC
Organism: Solanum stenotomum; assembly: GCF_019186545.1. NCBI lineage: Eukaryota > Viridiplantae > Streptophyta > Magnoliopsida > Solanales > Solanaceae > Solanum > Solanum stenotomum. The sequence goes on along the minus strand of NC_064287.1, from coordinate 8,257,447 downwards.
TTCATCACAAAAAAAAACATGCAGTAAATGTGGAACCATGAAAACAAACAAATGCATGTAAATCAAAAGTTAAAATCGTGATGTAAGCTAATATTACCTCTAAGAAAGAGGCATTTTCTGGATCATCAAAACTCCGTGGAGGACCATCATCTACAGTGAACCCATTGCGCCAAAAAGTGATAGCATGGGTAGCATTTTCAGGTGGCTGAGGAACAGAAGGCACAGCTTCCTCTGTAAGCCGTCTTGCAGCTCCAGTAAAGCTTCTTGAGCCTGAAGATGGAAGGTGTTCCGAAGGTCCTTCTACAGCAGCACATTGTCTAGCTTGATTAAATAGTGCATCCACGTCATTCTCTTTTGATGGATCTTGAACAAGCATTCCGCTACACAAAGGACTTTGATCAGCAACATGAAAGTGAATATGCATCTTGTACTTTCAGAAAAACTATATTATTCAGGGTTTATCAATATAAGAAAATATTTTTTGACTTTTGATACATGTTATAGAACATAGAAATCTAGCTAACAGACTAAGGGTTAAAAGAAAAGAGTAACCAGCAGTTAAATTCAGATCCAACTAACTGTCAGTTACTACTTACTAGCATATTTCAGAAGGCATTGAAAGGATGTCAACATGCTCTTGATAATTTATGGATGAGATAAAAAAAATGAAAATCCTCCAACAAGGGAACTATCAGAAACAATATCTAACACAGCAAAATCCAATTCAGTATATAAATGTTGTTTAACCTTGCTGATATAATCAAAATCAAAGAGATGATAAAATCAAGAAGTGACTTGGACAGGAGAGTGATTTAAAATGACCAGGAACCATGGACAATAAGATTCTCTCAGGGAAATGTAAAAAGCAGAAGCCTGACAGCATAGCCAGGGACAACAGAACAAAATTGCTTGCTCCAAAACTTTTATCCAAGAATGCATTTCCTTGCAAATCAAGTTTGCATGATTAGATATAGATTTGTAATGATCACCTTCTTTTCATTTTAACTTCTCCAGTCAAATGATCAGATACAAGGAAACATTTTTTCAGTATACTTCCTATCTTCTCTCTTTTTCTTAACTCACAATCATCAATATAGTACCACCAAATAATCCTTTTTAACCTTGATGTAGAAAAAGCTTTTGACAAAATAAACTGAGTCATTCCTAATCTCAATTCTCAGAAAGATGGGGTTCGGGGGAAAATGGATAAGATACAGCATGTCCACTGTGAAATATTCCATCCTTTATTTTATTTATTTTGGTAAAGAATATTCCATCCTTTATTAATAGTGGTCCAGTGGGATGCTTTTCTCCCATGAGAGGGATCAGACAAGGGGATCCTCTCTCTCCATTTCTCTTCATCCTTGCTATGGAGGGTCTTAGTTGCATGCTTGAGAAAGCCAAACAGGGACAGTGGCCGGAGGGTTTCAGGGTTGGAACCAACAGTGAGACTTATGTGTCCATCTCACACCTATCATTTGCAGATGACACTTATTTTTTGTGGTGCTGAAAAATCACAAGTTCTCAACCTTAATTTCACCCTCATGATTTTTGAAGCATTGTCTGGCCTTCATATTGACATGTCGAAGAGTGTAATTTACCCTGTAAATGTGGTGCCAAATTTGGAGGAGCTGGCTGATATCTTGGGGTGCAGTATTGGCAATTTCCCAACAATCTATTTGGGACTACATTTGGGGGCTAAACACAAAGCAACGGAAATATAATGGGGTTATTTGAGAAAAGACTGGCTACATGGCAAAAGCAGTACCTTTCTCTAGGAGAAAGATTTGACTCTAATAAACAGTGTTTTGGATAGCATCCCAACATATTTCATGTCTCTCTTCCCAATCCCCGACAAAGTCTTGAAGCGTCTAGATAAAATCAGGAGAGACTTTTTATGGGAAGGCATTCAAGGCAACAGTGAATCTCACAAATTACACCTTGTGAAGTGGCCTTTTGTCACTCTTCCCAAACATCTTGGTGGCCTTAGTATCAAAGATCTTGCTATACATAGCAAGTGTATGCTTATGAAGTGGCATTGGAGGTTCATTTAGAAGGATGCTGGTCTGTGGAAAGAGGTAATTGTGGCTAAGCATGGCAGCAACACCCAGCGGTGTACAAAACAATCCACACTCCCTACGGAACTGGATTATGGAAGGCCATTAATACCTTGTGGGATGATTTTTTCAAACAAACTCACTTTGAGGTAAGGAATGGGAACCATATCAGATTCTGGCTAGACAAATGGACAGGAGACTCCACTTTGAAAGAAGCCTTCCCAACTATATTTAACATCACCATATATCCTAATTATTCTATTGGTCAGTACAGGGATGTCAACTCTTGGAACCTGAACCTAAGAAGAAATTTGCAAGATTGGGAATTGGAAGAGCTGTTTAATCAGCTCAAAAGCTTAGAGAACTGCAACATTAACATTCACAGCAGTGATAAGTTAAAAATGGGACTTCAACTGGTAAAGGTTTATACACAGTCAAGGCAGGATATGAACACTTGAGCTCCAAATTCCAATAAGATGATGAATGATCTATGGCCCTGGAAATTAGTCCGGAAGACTAAACTTCCCCCTAAAGTATCGTGCTTTACTTGGACAATGGCTAGTTGTTTGGTTAACCTTTTTAGCTGGGCTAACTTTTCCCTGTAAATAACTTAGATCACTACCTGGATTTTGTCAGCTCCTTAGCTCTATAAGTTTTTTGTTCTTACTGAGCTGACAGATCCCCTTCTGTATCTTTACCACCAAATAAAAGATACAATTACATGAAGGGGGGACAAACCTAACCGTCCTTCACAAGATGTCAAAGTCAACATGTACAAAAATTTCTAGCATCCTGTACTATGAGCAAAAGAGTAAGCACAACTTGAAAGGTGTTACTGAAACTAGGATGTTCAACGTGGATCAAAGACAATGGAGCTTAGATTCTGAAATAAGCATCTGCCATCTATCAGTATTGAGAAGGCATCTAATTTACCTTGGTAAGGTCAAGAAGTGTGTACATATGTAAGCATCCTACAGTTGATGACTCAGGGATGCCACTTTATCAGCTATCTGATTGGCCTCCCTAAAGCAATGTTTAATAACTAGGCCATGATTCTCTTCCAGCTGTTGGATTTCAGAACCAATTCCAGCAATCCCCCAGGGTATAGACTTCCCAAGATACAGTTATGAAGGAGTAGGGAGTCAATTTTTCCTATGATTAGTCCATGGCCCCAGTCAATGCACCATTTTCAGACCACATAACAGAGTCTTAATAAATCATTTCTGGCTAGTTTATTATGTTCATTTATTCTCTTTGGGTCTTAGAATAACTGGCTAGTTTAGGGAAAGAAAATGGAAATCTGTGATAGGTTTGTCTATAAAGGAGGCCTTTCGGCCTAATCCATCAACAAAAGCAGGAAAACCACCACACAACCAAAAAGATCCTCTTTATCTATCTGGAATAGTTAATGGCTTGTGTTTTAAAACAAAAGCATGGTAAAAAGAAGAGCCAAAGAATAATAACACAAATAGATCATGTACCGGGAGAACTATGAGTACAATTTAGAATTAACTAGTATGAGAGTAGCAACTATTATTGTGTCCATGAGAGGAAAAAATTGTAATACCCTGAGAAGCAGCCCCTAATCCAGACTAGTAAATATTAGAATGATGACAGAGATGTTTGTGTTAACTCCTGAAGCTACAAATGTAGACCCTTCACCCATCCTACCACAAACCCAATCTCAGGAACTCTGTAATAAACCCCATAATGTGTTAGCCCAGTAACGTCCAAATTATATCAATTTTAACCAATATAAAGTGAATGGTCATCACTTCTAGAAATAAAGCAGATACTACAAAGCACTATGATGTACACATGTTAGGTTGATATGCATTTGATTGTCCTTGAAGGGTTACCCTAACCAGAGAGTATGATGAATCCATACTGAGCTAGGTTATTGTTCTTAATGTCATTTGCACCAACAAATAAAATTATGGATGGTGTCCGAACTAGCTTGGGTCCACCTGGTTTAATTTACCAAGGCTAGAGCAGATAGACTCAAATTAAGTGACGCTAGTTGTTACTCCCATACCTCAACTACTAAGCAACCCTTGAGGATGCCATCTGCCCCAAGTTTTCCCATTAATATCAATCAATCAGCCATGTTTCATTCCTAAACCAATTGAAGTCAAGGGAATTTTCGCATCTTCACTCATACTTTACCTCCTTTACAAACTCCAAAAAAATAAAATCAGCAAGGGATATGATATCCTCAGGGTTTTCACACATATCCAGATTACCAAGTAGTGTAATAAGGCACATATTTAGTCCGAAATAAAGTCTTATAAGTTATGAGGCTATACGTAACAAAAGGACTTCCCAGGGTCCCCTATCCTAGTAATTATGTCACCCAAGGATGCTTAACTTTGGAGTTGTGATGAAATTCAGTTTTTTAGTGTTGTCCTCATCCCATCCCTCACAGGTTATGCTTAGCAAACTCTGATAAGTCTATCTAATTTCATTCAAGTCCACTTTTTCACATTTTTTCACTTGTACAAATAAAAGTAGAATGTCAAATTGATGATGAAGTAATCAAGGGCACCTCAAGCACATTAATGGCCTAAGGCCAAAATCGAATGGAGGCCTAAAACTAATTTAAAAAGAATTATGAAGCATATTCGTCTAACTCTTTGAGATGCAATGTTGCTAATAACTTTATTATAATAGATTTCTTTTAATAATTCTTATTCAATTAATCCATTTAATCTTTCTTGACACATAGTACTCCAGATATTTTAATCTTCTTCTAATATATATATTAGTTCTTTCACAAACAATACCCAATATTTTTCTCTAAAAAAAAAACTAGAACCTATTAAGAACACTTCCCTTTTTTGTAACTCTTTAGAGCCGGTACATGTAAGATAATTACCTTTTTTCTCCGCCAGTGTAAGCTTCTTGCGGCTCATCGGAGTTACTCTCTAACCCTGTGCTAGGTCGACGTCTCAGACTTCTCCTCCCACCACCAACAGCATCAGCAACATCAGCCGCAGAGGCATCATTTCTAGGTCTAGAGGACCTCAAATTATAAGCATTAGAAGAAGGTTTCCGTAATCGTTTCGAGCTGAGAGAAGGAGGAGGAGGAGGAGATGGGGAGCGAGAGCGGGAGGAGGGAGAAGAAGACTCAGAGTGAGAAGGAGAGTAGGACTGTGAGTCGGACGGAGATACTGGATCGGTGGCGACGACGGCGGTGCCGGGGCCGGCGGAGGGAAGTGAAGAGTTTTCGAGGAAGGTGGAAACGGCAGAGTCTAAGTCGAAATTATGACTTTCGAGGAAGAAAAGTGCTTGGGATTTAGAAGAAGAAGTGATTTCACAGAATGTGTTGATAAGAGCTTCATTAGCTTTCTTCTCCATTTTTGCAAATGCTTTGAGTTTCCTCTTCTGTTTTTTATATGTTGAAGAATTTTTGGGGAATGATACACAAAATAAACTTTTTTGCCTTTGGGTTTTCTATATTTTGATTTTCGGGTTGTCAACGCTATGTAATAATGTAACAGGTTCGCAGAGTCGGGTTTTCGGTTTATCCACGGGAGGTGCCCCACTGGATCATAATTTTGTTGAAATGTGTACGAGATGACTTTAGTCAATAGAGTATTAAATAAATTATTGAAAATAATTAAAGTTTAAAATGAGTGAATTTTTTAAATGTTCATTGTTTTTTAATATTTTTTTAATGGATTGTTAATTAATTTATATTTTCTAGAAAAATATTTTCTTTATTTTATATTAATTGAATTTATGAGATAATGTACACTTGTAACATTCAATAATATAATTTAAACTATATTTCCACTATTATTTTTTGTGAAATCATAAATATAACTTTGCAAGTAGAGTAATTTATCTCCTAGAAAATATATAAGAAAAAAAATTCAAACATCTATCTTGAACTTTGAACAATTTTTTCCCTTAAGAAATTAGCTAAGTTTATCATTATACCTTTATTTAGTGTTTTCGTACAGTCAAGTTTTCAATCAATGAACATGAATTAATTTATTTAATCTGATTAATTAATTTAATTGATGGACATGAATTATTTACTTAGTTTTTCTATGTTGGTCAAGTGCGTATTTTTAAGGTTAATAACTCTCAAGGGTAAAATAGGAAGAAAAGTGTCATTTATGCATTGGATTTGTAAAATGACAAGTACTCCTCTGTCCCTATTTACGTGTCAATTTTTTTCTGAAAAAAACAATTTTTTTCCTTCTACTATACCCTAATTTATTACATTGAGTTACAATTTGTTTGGATGGTTGTTACACATTGTTTCATAATGTATTGTATGTGTTGTATTATATCGTACTATAGTGTTTTAATGAATGCAGTGTTTAGATAGATTGTATCGGTCTTCATCATTACATAATGTCATCCATTCATAATTTGAGTGAGAAACCTACAAGATAAGTAGGGTACGGGGAACAACTATTATTAAAAAGTAGGATAAAAGATGAAATATGATTATTAAATAATAAAGAGAAAATAGCCAAATCACCCCCCAACCTATAATCAGATTACCAACTACACACTTATACTTTACGAGGGTCCTATTATCTCCTAGACATTTTCAAGATGAAATATATATCCCCTTAAAATCGATCACCCAGATTCACACCAAGTAGTGATATGCATGCGCCCACGTAATATTACCTTTTTTATATAAAAAAATAATTATTTTTCTCTATTATGCTTTTTCCTTTTATATTTTCCTTTTCTGCTTTTCTTATTTCATTTTCCATTCCTCTTTTTCTTTCTCTTCAACAATGTTTTTCAGCTAAAAAAAATGTCTTTTTAGATAGGATACATTCCATGGCAACTATATATTCTTAGACCTCTTGAGGAGATGTGATATCAATAAAATCTCGATATTCTTTATTGAAACTTTAGGAGAATGAGAAACTCCATCGTCGGAATCACTTCTGCTTTCACTGCTAGTATTGAAATTAAAACAATGCTTTGAGAAATTACTAGTAAGCAAGACTAGTTAACCGAAATGAGGATACCATTGTTGGCTAACAGAGAGACTAGTGTTGATTTTGATTTAACAATGTTAACCTAAGAAGTTTGATGGATTATTGCAACCATTTCAATAAATGGGTTTTCTCCATTAATTAGTTTGTTACCCAATGATTTTGTAAATATATTCTTCTAAGTTAATGGGTTTGTTACCCAATGTATTCTTCTCCATTGTTACACTAAAGTTCAGTCCTTTTGATTTTCAATTTTAATTTTGAGTTATCGCAAAATTTTCAAATCGGTGAGAAGTGAAGTTACAGTAACAAGTATGCAATTTGACAATGAGAGTTGGCTTAATAATAAATGGATGATGCTAGCCTGTGGTGGAGGTGAGCTGATGTTGCCATGTTAAAGAGGAAAATAAAGAAGAGGAAGAAGGTAAAAATGGAAAAAAAAATAAGAACAAAAGAAAGTATAAAAAATAAAAAAAAACAGAAAAGTAATATGAAATAAACGAAATACTTATAAATTAAAGTTTTAATTATTTTTATTGTCTTTCACTCTCTCAAAGAGAGTGAACTACACTTTCTTTGTCACCTCAGAGTTTAGAGAGCAAATAATTATATTTTAAAATAGTCAAGAGAGATAATAGGTTTCTCGTAAAGTATAGGTGTGTAGTTGGTAATCTAGTAATAGATTAAGGGGGCATTTGACTATTTTCTCAATAATAAATAAAGATATATTAAGAAGAAAATTAAAGTAACGACGCGATCACACCAAATCAATCGATACATAAAATGAGTATTTTCATTGTTACCTAACGATGAATTTAAACAATACGATAAAATAGAATTTAAGTAACAATCAAAATAAACATTGTATTTAAACTAACAATACAATACAATGCAACGGGTAAAAATCATCCAAACAAGGTGTTAATAGCTCTGAAAAATATAGTGAGTAAATATGTTAAAGACTCTATTAATTAATTAATAGAGGTAAAATGATAAATTCACTATATAAATCATTGTTTTCTTAATAGGTGTATCAATTCAAAATTTAACAAGTAAAAAATGATGAAAAAAGTATCAAGAAACATCTATTTTTAATAATGACAACATGTAAATAAGAACGAAAAGAGTATTTTGAACAATGAAAAAGGCACAAAAATTCAGTAAATATAAAATGGAGGAGTATAGTTTAAAAATAATCAAAAGTATTGATGAAAAATAATCTTTAATTTTTGTCCTTAATATTTCTCCTAAAGAATATGTTTTACCGTCAACAATCTAATTTATACGCAAAGGGATAGTGTATCAAATGGATTAATTAAGTTGGTTTCGATTTCTTTAAGTTCTTGAGTTTAGTTCGATTTTATTTAATTTAATTTTTGATATTTACTTGAATGAAATAGCTAAAGTATAATATAAATATTAATGCTATTATTTTTAAAACAGAAAATTTCATCAAAAATGCTTGGAAATCAGCAACAGGCAACTACTCAGCAACAATGAATGAGCAGGCTCTTCATTGTTGTGCTCAAGGATGGTTTGGATGAGTTTTTAATTTATGCCTTATTAGTATAAGTAATAGTTTATAAATATTAATTTATGGCTTTTAGTTTATTTTTATTATGTTAGCTTAAAAATTAGTGTTTAAAGGATTATTTTATTTTTTCAAGTTCTATTATTTTGGATTAAAAGCACCTAAAATAAGTTAATTAAACAAGTTTTTTGCATAAGGATCTTTCTACAAACGCATGAAATGCGGGTGAATTCACTCTACAGAGATAAAATAATTACTAGGGTAGTATTTACCAAATTAGTAATTACACAACTAGTAATTATGATGACCCATTTGTTTGATACAATATAATTATAAATGTATTGTTTGGTTGCACAAGTGTAATCAAAGGTTATATTGAATTTTTAAAATAAATAATAAAAAATAAAAAATATATATTTTAGAAAACATTACAATAATAAAAAAATAAAAAAACAAAAAAATAAAAATAGAAATAAAGAGAAGAAATTAAAAAGTAATCAACTTGTAATTACACCATATAATTGCCAACAATTCACAACCTCTCCATGTGAATTGGAGAGTGTAATTATCCTGTGACAATTAGACTCAATTATCTACTAACCAAGTAATTACCTAACCAAGTAATTCCAATTAAACATGTCAAACAATGTAATTTAAGAGCAAACTTATTTTTTTTGGGGGGTGGGGGGCTGGGGGGGGGGG